>NW_026610207.1:0-16692 GCF_029499605.1 Hyla sarda | reverse complement strand
TACATTATACTATTATTATACTACACCCCATAATATATATACTGTACATTATACCATTATTATACTACACCCCATAATATATATACTGTACATTATACCATTATTATACTACACCCCATAATATATACTGTACATTATACCATTATTATACTACACCCCATAATATATACTGTACATTATACCATTATTATACTACACCCCATAATATATATACTGTACATTATACCATTATTATACTACACCCCATAATATATATACTGTACATTATACCATTATTATACTACACCCCATAATATATATACTGTACATTATACCATTATTATACTACACCCCATAATATATATACTGTACATTATACCATTATTATACTACACCCCATAATATATACTGTACATTATACCATTATTATACTACACCCCATAATATATATACTGTACATTATACCATTATTATACTACACCCCATAATATATATACTGTACATTATACCATTATTATACTACACCCCATAATATATATACTGTACATTATACCATTATTATACTACACCCCATAATATATATACTGTACATTATACCATTATTATACTACACCCCATAATATATACTGTACATTATACCATTATTATACTACACCCCATAATATATACTGTACATTATACCATTATTATACTACACCCCATAATATATACTGTACATTATACCATTATTATACTACACCCCATAATATACTGTACATTATACCATTATTATACTACACCCCATAATATATATACTGTACATTATACCATTATTATACTACACCCCATAATATATATACTGTACATTATACCATTATTATACTACACCCCATAATATATATATACTGTACATTATACCATTATTATACTACACCCCATAATATATACTGTACATTATACCATTATTATACTACACCCCATAATATACTGTACATTATACCATTATTATACTACACCCCATAATATATATACTGTACATTATACCATTATTATACTACACCCCATAATATACTGTACATTATACCATTATTATACTACACCCCATAATATATATACTGTACATTATACTATTATTATACTACACCCCATAATATATACTGTACATTATACCATTATTATACTACACCCCATAATATATACTGTACATTATACCATTATTATACTACACCCCATAATATATATACTGTACATTATACCATTATTATACTACACCCCATAATATATATATACTGTACATTATACCATTATTATACTACACCCCATAATATATATACTGTACATTATACTATTATTATACCCCATAATATATACTGTACATTATACCATTATTATACTACACCCCATAATATATACTGTACATTATACCATTATTATACTACACCCCATAATATATATACTGTACATTATACCATTATTATACTACACCCCATAATATATATACTGTACATTATACCATTATTATACTACACCCCATAATATATATACTGTACATTATACCATTATTATACTACACCCCATAATATATATACTGTACATTATACCATTATTATACTACACCCCATAATATATATACTGTACATTATACCATTATTATACTACACCCCATAATATATATACTGTACATTATACCATTATTATACTACACCCCATAATATATATACTGTACATTATACCATTATTATACTACACCCCATAATATATATACTGTACATTATACCATTATTATACTACACCCCATAATATATATACTGTACATTATACCATTATTATACTACACCCCATAATATATATACTGTACATTATACCATTATTATACTACACCCCATAATATATATACTGTACATTATACCATTATTATACTACACCCCATAATATATATACTGTACATTATACCATTATTATACTACACCCCATAATATATATACTGTACATTATACCATTATTATACTACACCCCATAATATATATACTGTACATTATACCATTATTATACTACACCCCATAATATATATACTGTACATTATACCATTATTATACTACACCCCATAATATATACTGTACATTATACCATTATTATACTACACCCCATAATATATATACTGTACATTATACCATTATTATACTACACCCCATAATATATATACTGTACATTATACCATTATTATACTACACCCCATAATATATATACTGTACATTATACCATTATTATACTACACCCCATAATATATATACTGTACATTATACCATTATTATACTACACCCCATAATATATATACTGTACATTATACCATTATTATACTACACCCCATAATATATATACTGTACATTATACCATTATTATACTACACCCCATAATATATATACTGTACATTATACCATTATTATACTACACCCCATAATATATATACTGTACATTATACCATTATTATACTACACCCCATAATATATATACTGTACATTATACCATTATTATACTACACCCCATAATATATATACTGTACATTATACCATTATTATACTACACCCCATAATATATATACTGTACATTATACCATTATTATACTACACCCCATAATATATATACTGTACATTATACCATTATTATACTACACCCCATAATATATACTGTACATTATACCATTATTATACTACACCCCATAATATATATACTGTACATTATACCATTATTATACTACACCCCATAATATATATACTGTACATTATACCATTATTATACTACACCCCATAATATATATACTGTACATTATACCATTATTATACTACACCCCATAATATATATACTGTACATTATACCATTATTATACTACACCCCATAATATATATACTGTACATTATACCATTATTATACTACACCCCATAATATATATACTGTACATTATACCATTATTATACTACACCCCATAATATATATACTGTACATTATACCATTATTATACTACACCCCATAATATATATACTGTACATTATACCATTATTATACTACACCCCATAATATATATACTGTACATTATACCATTATTATACTACACCCCATAATATATATACTGTACATTATACCATTATTATACTACACCCCATAATATATATACTGTACATTATACCATTATTATACTACACCCCATAATATATATACTGTACATTATACCATTATTATACTACACCCCATAATATATATACTGTACATTATACCATTATTATACTACACCCCATAATATATATACTGTACATTATACCATTATTATACTACACCCCATAATATATATACTGTACATTATACCATTATTATACTACACCCCATAATATATATACTGTACATTATACCATTATTATACTACACCCCATAATATATATACTGTACATTATACCATTATTATACTACACCCCATAATATATATACTGTACATTATACCATTATTATACTACACCCCATAATATATACTGTACATTATACCATTATTATACTACACCCCATAATATATATACTGTACATTATACCATTATTATACTACACCCCATAATATATATACTGTACATTATACCATTATTATACTACACCCCATAATATATATACTGTACATTATACCATTATTATACTACACCCCATAATATATATACTGTACATTATACCATTATTATACTACACCCCATATATATATACTGTACATTATACCATTATTATACTACACCCCATAATATATATACTGTACATTATACCATTATTATACTACACCCCATAATATATATACTGTACATTATACCATTATTATACTACACCCCATAATATATATACTGTACATTATACCATTATTATACTACACCCCATAATATATATACTGTACATTATACCATTATTATACTACACCCCATAATATATATACTGTACATTATACCATTATTATACTACACCCCATAATATATATACTGTACATTATACCATTATTATACTACACCCCATAATATATATACTGTACATTATACCATTATTATACTACACCCCATAATATATATACTGTACATTATACCATTATTATACTACACCCCATAATATATATACTGTACATTATACCATTATTATACTACACCCCATAATATATATACTGTACATTATACCATTATTATACTACACCCCATAATATATATACTGTACATTATACCATTATTATACTACACCCCATAATATATATACTGTACATTATACCATTATTATACTACACCCCATAATATATATACTGTACATTATACCATTATTATACTACACCCCATAATATATATACTGTACATTATACCATTATTATACTACACCCCATAATATATATACTGTACATTATACCATTATTATACTACACCCCATAATATATATACTGTACATTATACCATTATTATACTACACCCCATAATATATATACTGTACATTATACCATTATTATACTACACCCCATAATATATATACTGTACATTATACCATTATTATACTACACCCCATAATATATATACTGTACATTATACCATTATTATACTACACCCCATAATATATATACTGTACATTATACCATTATTATACTACACCCCATAATATATATACTGTACATTATACCATTATTATACTACACCCCATAATATATATACTGTACATTATACCATTATTATACTACACCCCATAATATACTGTACATTATACCATTATTATACTACACCCCATAATATATATACTGTACATTATACCATTATTATACTACACCCCATAATATATATACTGTACATTATACCATTATTATACTACACCCCATAATATATATACTGTACATTATACCATTATTATACTACACCCCATAATATATATACTGTACATTATACCATTATTATACTACACCCCATAATATATATACTGTACATTATACCATTATTATACTACACCCCATAATATATATACTGTACATTATACCATTATTATACTACACCCCATAATATATATACTGTACATTATACCATTATTATACTACACCCCATAATATATATACTGTACATTATACCATTATTATACTACACCCCATAATATATATACTGTACATTATACCATTATTATACTACACCCCATAATATATACTGTACATTATACCATTATTATACTACACCCCATAATATATATACTGTACATTATACCATTATTATACTACACCCCATAATATATATACTGTACATTATACCATTATTATACTACACCCCATAATATATATACTGTACATTATACCATTATTATACTACACCCCATAATATATATACTGTACATTATACCATTATTATACTACACCCCATAATATATATACTGTACATTATACCATTATTATACTACACCCCATAATATATATACTGTACATTATACCATTATTATACTACACCCCATAATATATATACTGTACATTATACCATTATTATACTACACCCCATAATATATATACTGTACATTATACCATTATTATACTACACCCCATAATATATATACTGTACATTATACCATTATTATACTACACCCCATAATATATACTGTACATTATACCATTATTATACTACACCCCATAATATATATACTGTACATTATACCATTATTATACTACACCCCATAATATATATACTGTACATTATACCATTATTATACTACACCCCATAATATATATACTGTACATTATACCATTATTATACTACACCCCATAATATATACTGTACATTATACCATTATTATACTACACCCCATAATATATATACTGTACATTATACCATTATTATACTACACCCCATAATATATATACTGTACATTATACCATTATTATACTACACCCCATAATATATATACTGTACATTATACCATTATTATACTACACCCCATAATATATATACTGTACATTATACCATTATTATACTACACCCCATAATATATATACTGTACATTATACCATTATTATACTACACCCCATAATATATATACTGTACATTATACCATTATTATACTACACCCCATAATATATATACTGTACATTATACCATTATTATACTACACCCCATAATATATATACTGTACATTATACCATTATTATACTACACCCCATAATATATATACTGTACATTATACCATTATTATACTACACCCCATAATATATATACTGTACATTATACCATTATTATACTACACCCCATAATATATATACTGTACATTATACCATTATTATACTACACCCCATAATATATATACTGTACATTATACCATTATTATACTACACCCCATAATATATATACTGTACATTATACCATTATTATACTACACCCCATAATATATATACTGTACATTATACCATTATTATACTACACCCCATAATATATATACTGTACATTATACCATTATTATACTACACCCCATAATATATATACTGTACATTATACCATTATTATACTACACCCCATAATATATATACTGTACATTATACCATTATTATACTACACCCCATAATATATACTGTACATTATACCATTATTATACTACACCCCATAATATATATACTGTACATTATACCATTATTATACTACACCCCATAATATATATACTGTACATTATACCATTATTATACTACACCCCATAATATATATACTGTACATTATACCATTATTATACTACACCCCATAATATATATACTGTACATTATACCATTATTATACTACACCCCATAATATATATACTGTACATTATACCATTATTATACTACACCCCATAATATATATACTGTACATTATACCATTATTATACTACACCCCATAATATATATACTGTACATTATACCATTATTATACTACACCCCATAATATATATACTGTACATTATACCATTATTATACTACACCCCATAATATATATACTGTACATTATACCATTATTATACTACACCCCATAATATATATACTGTACATTATACCATTATTATACTACACCCCATAATATATATACTGTACATTATACCATTATTATACTACACCCCATAATATATACTGTACATTATACCATTATTATACTACACCCCATAATATATATACTGTACATTATACCATTATTATACTACACCCCATAATATATATACTGTACATTATACCATTATTATACTACACCCCATAATATATATACTGTACATTATACCATTATTATACTACACCCCATAATATATACTGTACATTATACCATTATTATACTACACCCCATAATATATATACTGTACATTATACCATTATTATACTACACCCCATAATATATATACTGTACATTATACCATTATTATACTACACCCCATAATATATATACTGTACATTATACCATTATTATACTACACCCCATAATATATATACTGTACATTATACCATTATTATACTACACCCCATAATATATATACTGTACATTATACCATTATTATACTACACCCCATAATATATATACTGTACATTATACCATTATTATACTACACCCCATAATATATATACTGTACATTATACCATTATTATACTACACCCCATAATATATATACTGTACATTATACCATTATTATACTACACCCCATAATATATATACTGTACATTATACCATTATTATACTACACCCCATAATATATACTGTACATTATACCATTATTATACTACACCCCATAATATATATACTGTACATTATACCATTATTATACTACACCCCATAATATATATACTGTACATTATACCATTATTATACTACACCCCATAATATATATACTGTACATTATACCATTATTATACTACACCCCATAATATATATACTGTACATTATACCATTATTATACTACACCCCATAATATATATACTGTACATTATACCATTATTATACTACACCCCATAATATATATACTGTACATTATACCATTATTATACTACACCCCATAATATATATACTGTACATTATACCATTATTATACTACACCCCATAATATATATACTGTACATTATACCATTATTATACTACACCCCATAATATATATACTGTACATTATACCATTATTATACTACACCCCATAATATATATACTGTACATTATACCATTATTATACTACACCCCATAATATATATACTGTACATTATACCATTATTATACTACACCCCATAATATATATACTGTACATTATACCATTATTATACTACACCCCATAATATATATACTGTACATTATACCATTATTATACTACACCCCATAATATATATACTGTACATTATACCATTATTATACTACACCCCATAATATATATACTGTACATTATACCATTATTATACTACACCCCATAATATATATACTGTACATTATACCATTATTATACTACACCCCATAATATATATACTGTACATTATACCATTATTATACTACACCCCATAATATATATACTGTACATTATACCATTATTATACTACACCCCATAATATATACTGTACATTATACCATTATTATACTACACCCCATAATATATATACTGTACATTATACCATTATTATACTACACCCCATAATATATATACTGTACATTATACCATTATTATACTACACCCCATAATATATATACTGTACATTATACCATTATTATACTACACCCCATAATATATATACTGTACATTATACCATTATTATACTACACCCCATAATATATATACTGTACATTATACCATTATTATACTACACCCCATAATATATATACTGTACATTATACCATTATTATACTACACCCCATAATATATATACTGTACATTATACCATTATTATACTACACCCCATAATATATATACTGTACATTATACCATTATTATACTACACCCCATAATATATATACTGTACATTATACCATTATTATACTACACCCCATAATATATATACTGTACATTATACCATTATTATACTACACCCCATAATATATATACTGTACATTATACCATTATTATACTACACCCCATAATATATATACTGTACATTATACCATTATTATACTACACCCCATAATATATATACTGTACATTATACCATTATTATACTACACCCCATAATATATATACTGTACATTATACCATTATTATACTACACCCCATAATATATATACTGTACATTATACCATTATTATACTACACCCCATAATATATATACTGTACATTATACCATTATTATACTACACCCCATAATATATATACTGTACATTATACCATTATTATACTACACCCCATAATATATATACTGTACATTATACCATTATTATACTACACCCCATAATATATATACTGTACATTATACCATTATTATACTACACCCCATAATATATATACTGTACATTATACCATTATTATACTACACCCCATAATATATATACTGTACATTATACCATTATTATACTACACCCCATAATATATATACTGTACATTATACCATTATTATACTACACCCCATAATATATATACTGTACATTATACCATTATTATACTACACCCCATAATATATATACTGTACATTATACCATTATTATACTACACCCCATAATATATATACTGTACATTATACCATTATTATACTACACCCCATAATATATATACTGTACATTATACCATTATTATACTACACCCCATAATATATATACTGTACATTATACCATTATTATACTACACCCCATAATATATATACTGTACATTATACCATTATTATACTACACCCCATAATATATATACTGTACATTATACCATTATTATACTACACCCCATAATATATATACTGTACATTATACCATTATTATACTACACCCCATAATATATATACTGTACATTATACCATTATTATACTACACCCCATAATATATATACTGTACATTATACCATTATTATACTACACCCCATAATATATACTGTACATTATACCATTATTATACTACACCCCATAATATATATACTGTACATTATACCATTATTATACTACACCCCATAATATATATACTGTACATTATACCATTATTATACTACACCCCATAATATATATACTGTACATTATACCATTATTATACTACACCCCATAATATATATACTGTACATTATACCATTATTATACTACACCCCATAATATATATACTGTACATTATACCATTATTATACTACACCCCATAATATATATACTGTACATTATACCATTATTATACTACACCCCATAATATATATACTGTACATTATACCATTATTATACTACACCCCATAATATATATACTGTACATTATACCATTATTATACTACACCCCATAATATATATACTGTACATTATACCATTATTATACTACACCCCATAATATATATACTGTACATTATACCATTATTATACTACACCCCATAATATATATACTGTACATTATACCATTATTATACTACACCCCATAATATATATACTGTACATTATACCATTATTATACTACACCCCATAATATATACTGTACATTATACCATTATTATACTACACCCCATAATATATATACTGTACATTATACCATTATTATACTACACCCCATAATATATATACTGTACATTATACCATTATTATACTACACCCCATAATATATATACTGTACATTATACCATTATTATACTACACCCCATAATATATATACTGTACATTATACCATTATTATACTACACCCCATAATATATATACTGTACATTATACCATTATTATACTACACCCCATAATATATATACTGTACATTATACCATTATTATACTACACCCCATAATATATATACTGTACATTATACCATTATTATACTACACCCCATAATATATATACTGTACATTATACCATTATTATACTACACCCCATAATATATACTGTACATTATACCATTATTATACTACACCCCATAATATATATACTGTACATTATACCATTATTATACTACACCCCATAATATATATACTGTACATTATACCATTATTATACTACACCCCATAATATATATACTGTACATTATACCATTATTATACTACACCCCATAATATATATACTGTACATTATACCATTATTATACTACACCCCATAATATATATACTGTACATTATACCATTATTATACTACACCCCATAATATATATACTGTACATTATACCATTATTATACTACACCCCATAATATATATACTGTACATTATACCATTATTATACTACACCCCATAATATATATACTGTACATTATACCATTATTATACTACACCCCATAATATATATACTGTACATTATACCATTATTATACTACACCCCATAATATATATACTGTACATTATACCATTATTATACTACACCCCATAATATATATACTGTACATTATACCATTATTATACTACACCCCATAATATATATACTGTACATTATACCATTATTATACTACACCCCATAATATATATACTGTACATTATACCATTATTATACTACACCCCATAATATATATACTGTACATTATACCATTATTATACTACACCCCATAATATATATACTGTACATTATACCATTATTATACTACACCCCATAATATATATACTGTACATTATACCATTATTATACTACACCCCATAATATATATACTGTACATTATACCATTATTATACTACACCCCATAATATATATACTGTACATTATACCATTATTATACTACACCCCATATATATATACTGTACATTATACCATTATTATACTACACCCCATAATATATATACTGTACATTATACCATTATTATACTACACCCCATAATATATATACTGTACATTATACCATTATTATACTACACCCCATAATATATATACTGTACATTATACCATTATTATACTACACCCCATAATATATATACTGTACATTATACCATTATTATACTACACCCCATAATATATATACTGTACATTATACCATTATTATACTACACCCCATATATATATACTGTACATTATACCATTATTATACTACACCCCATAATATATATACTGTACATTATACCATTATTATACTACACCCCATAATATATATACTGTACATTATACCATTATTATACTACACCCCATAATATATATACTGTACATTATACCATTATTATACTACACCCCATAATATATATACTGTACATTATACCATTATTATACTACACCCCATAATATATATACTGTACATTATACCATTATTATACTACACCCCATAATATATATACTGTACATTATACCATTATTATACTACACCCCATAATATATATACTGTACATTATACCATTATTATACTACACCCCATAATATATATACTGTACATTATACCATTATTATACTACACCCCATAATATATATACTGTACATTATACCATTATTATACTACACCCCATAATATATATACTGTACATTATACCATTATTATACTACACCCCATAATATATATCTGTACATTATACCATTATTATACTACACCCCATAATATATATACTGTACATTATACCATTATTATACTACACCCCATAATATATATACTGTACATTATACCATTATTATACTACACCCCATAATATATATACTGTACATTATACCATTATTATACTACACCCCATAATATATATACTGTACATTATACCATTATTATACTACACCCCATAATATATATACTGTACATTATACCATTATTATACTACACCCCATAATATATATACTGTACATTATACCATTATTATACTACACCCCATAATATATATACTGTACATTATACCATTATTATACTACACCCCATAATATATATACTGTACATTATACCATTATTATACTACACCCCATAATATATATACTGTACATTATACCATTATTATACTACACCCCATAATATATATACTGTACATTATACCATTATTATACTACACCCCATAATATATATACTGTACATTATACCATTATTATACTACACCCCATAATATATATACTGTACATTATACCATTATTATACTACACCCCATAATATATATACTGTACATTATACCATTATTATACTACACCCCATAATATATATACTGTACATTATACCATTATTATACTACACCCCATAATATATATACTGTACATTATACCATTATTATACTACACCCCATAATATATACTGTACATTATACCATTATTATACTACACCCCATAATATATATACTGTACATTATACCATTATTATACTACACCCCATAATATATATACTGTACATTATACCATTATTATACTACACCCCATAATATATATACTGTACATTATACCATTATTATACTACACCCCATAATATATATACTGTACATTATACCATTATTATACTACACCCCATAATATATATACTGTACATTATACCATTATTATACTACACCCCATAATATATATACTGTACATTATACCATTATTATACTACACCCCATAATATATACTGTACATTATACCATTATTATACTACACCCCATAATATATATACTGTACATTATACCATTATTATACTACACCCCATAATATATATACTGTACATTATACCATTATTATACTACACCCCATAATATATATACTGTACATTATACCATTATTATACTACACCCCATAATATATATACTGTACATTATACCATTATTATACTACACCCCATAATATATACTGTACATTATACCATTATTATACTACACCCCATAATATATATACTGTACATTATACCATTATTATACTACACCCCATAATATATATACTGTACATTATACCATTATTATACTACACCCCATAATATATACTGTACATTATACCATTATTATACTACACCCCATAATATATATACTGTACATTATACCATTATTATACTACACCCCATAATATATATACTGTACATTATACCATTATTATACTACACCCCATAATATATACTGTACATTATACCATTATTATACTACACCCCATAATATATATACTGTACATTATACCATTATTATACTACACCCCATAATATATATACTGTACATTATACCATTATTATACTACACCCCATAATATATATACTGTACATTATACCATTATTATACTACACCCCATAATATATATACTGTACATTATACCATTATTATACTACACCCCATAATATATATACTGTACATTATACCATTATTATACTACACCCCATAATATATATACTGTACATTATACCATTATTATACTACACCCCATAATATATATACTGTACATTATACCATTATTATACTACACCCCATAATATATATACTGTACATTATACCATTATTATACTACACCCCATAATATATACTGTACATTATACCATTATTATACTACACCCCATAATATATATACTGTACATTATACCATTATTATACTACACCCCATAATATATATACTGTACATTATACCATTATTATACTACACCCCATAATATATATACTGTACATTATACCATTATTATACTACACCCCATAATATATATACTGTACATTATACCATTATTATACTACACCCCATAATATATATACTGTACATTATACCATTATTATACTACACCCCATAATATATATACTGTACATTATACCATTATTATACTACACCCCATAATATATATACTGTACATTATACCATTATTATACTACACCCCATAATATATATACTGTACATTATACCATTATTATACTACACCCCATAATATATATACTGTACATTATACCATTATTATACTACACCCCATAATATATACTGTACATTATACCATTATTATACTACACCCCATAATATATATACTGTACATTATACCATTATTATACTACACCCCATAATATATACTGTACATTATACCATTATTATACTACACCCCATAATATATATACTGTACATTATACCATTATTATACTACACCCCATAATATATATACTGTACATTATACCATTATTATACTACACCCCATAATATATATACTGTACATTATACCATTATTATACTACACCCCATAATATATATACTGTACATTATACCATTATTATACTACACCCCATAATATATATACTGTACATTATACCATTATTATACTACACCCCATAATATATATACTGTACATTATACCATTATTATACTACACCCCATAATATATACTGTACATTATACCATTATTATACTACACCCCATAATATATACTGTACATTATACCATTATTATACTACACCCCATAATATATATACTGTACATTATACCATTATTATACTACACCCCATAATATATATACTGTACATTATACCATTATTATACTACACCCCATAATATATACTGTACATTATACCATTATTATACTACACCCCATAATATACTGTACATTATACCATTATTATACTACACCCCATAATATATATACTGTACATTATACCATTATTATACTACACCCCATAATATATATACTGTACATTATACCATTATTATACTACACCCCATAATATATATACTGTACATTATACCATTATTATACTACACCCCATAATATATATACTGTACATTATACCATTATTATACTACACCCCATAATATATATACTGTACATTATACCATTATTATACTACACCCCATAATATATATACTGTACATTATACCATTATTATACTACACCCCATAATATATATACTGTACATTATACCATTATTATACTACACCCCATAATATATATACTGTACATTATACCATTATTATACTACACCCCATAATAGATATACTGTACATTATACCATTATTATACTACACCCCATAATATATATACTGTACATTATACCATTATTATACTACACCCCATAATATATATACTGTACATTATACCATTATTATACTACACCCCATAATATATATACTGTACATTATACCATTATTATACTACACCCCATAATATATACTGTACATTATACCATTATTATACTACACCCCATAATATATATACTGTACATTATACCATTATTATACTACACCCCATAATATATATACTGTACATTATACCATTATTATACTACACCCCATAATATATACTGTACATTATACCATTATTATACTACACCCCATAATATATATACTGTACATTATACCATTATTATACTACACCCCATAATATATATACTGTACATTATACCATTATTATACTACACCCCATAATATATATACTGTACATTATACCATTATTATACTACACCCCATAATATATATACTGTACATTATACCATTATTATACTACACCCCATAATATATATACTGTACATTATACCATTATTATACTACACCCCATAATATATACTGTACATTATACCATTATTATACTACACCCCATAATATATACTGTACATTATACCATTATTATACTACACCCCATAATTATATACTGTACATTATACCATTATTATACTACACCCCATAATATATATACTGTACATTATACCATTATTATACTACACCCCATAATATATATACTGTACATTATACCATTATTATACTACACCCCATAATATATTACTGTACATTATACCATTATTATACTACACCCCATAATATATATACTGTACATTATACCATTATTATACTACACCCCATAATA
>NW_026610206.1:0-16750 GCF_029499605.1 Hyla sarda | reverse complement strand
TGCCTGCACCCCATTGGACTTACCTGTGTGGGTTAAATCCGGGTTATTTGACAACCTATGGCGGTGATGGTTCTGCTCAGGCAGAGCAGTGCTGATGCTCCTCATAAAGCTGTCGCTGCTGTGAAGGTTCTAGGTGACATCACAAATCCCTATGGTTACATACACAACAAAGCTGGGTTGTTGTTGTTTACACTCTGCAAGGCCTGTGGAAGTGAGTGACATCATAGCACTGTAGTTCTGAGGGTTCTAGATGGATGCAACAATCTCCTGTTGCTTCTATGAAGGCCATAATAGACGACATCACCAAACAGCTCCATAGTCACATACACAGCAAAGGAGAGATGTTGTTTACACCTAGTGATGTCAGTGGTATTGAGTGACATCACAGCACAGTGCTAAGGCTCCTGGGCCTGGACACAGCAGCGGCTGCAATATCTCAACGGAGAATACGTTTATATATATGTGTGTGTGTGCGCGTATATATATATATATATATATATATATATATATATATATATATATATATATATATATTTCTCCGCCGAAATCACTTTTAAACCCATTTCCACCTTTTTTTCCCTTCTCTTCCTCTTACTTTTTTTTCACGTTTTTTTACGTTTTTCTCCTTTTCGCCTCTTTTCTGGGCGTATTATTCTTCTTTTTCTTCTTTTTTTTCGTCTAATGCATACCCCATCAGTGCAGCAATGCTTATTCAATACCGCCAGCAGATGGAGACACTGGGGGATAATTTTCTAAGGATTTATACTGATTTTTCCTGTCTGAATTGTTACGCCTAGCGCTCCGGGTCCCCGCTCCTCCCCGGAGCGCTCACGGCGCCTTTCTCCCTGCAGCTCCCCGGTCAGCGCTGACCGGGAGCGCTGCCCTGTCATGGCCGTTGGGGATGCGATTCGCACAGCGGGACGCGCCCGCTCGCGAATCGCATCCCAGGTCACTTACCCGTTCCCGTCTCCTGCGGTCATGTGCTGGCGCGCGCGGCTCCGCTCTCTAGGGCGCGCGCGCGCCAGCTCCCTGAGACTTAAAGGGCCAGTGCACCAATGATTGGTGCCTGGCCCAATTAGCTTAATTGGTTCCCATCTGTTTCCTGGCTATATCTAGTCTCCTCCCTTGCACTTCCTGGCCGGATCTTGTTGCCCTAGAGCCTAGTGAAAGCGTTTTTGTGTGTTTATACCCTGTGTACCAGAACTTTGCTATCTCCCCTGACTACGAACCTTGCCGCCTGCCCCCGACCTTCTGCTACGTCCGACTTTGCTTCTGCCTACTCCCTTGTACCTCGCCTATCTTCAGCAGCCAGAGAGGTTGAGCCGTTGCTAGGGGATACGACCTGGTCACTACCGCCGCAGCAAGACCATCCCGCTTTGCGGCGGGCTCTGGTGAAAACCAGTAGTGACTTAGAACCGATCCTCTAGCACGGTCCACGCCAATCCCTCTCTGGCACAGAGGATCCACTACCTGCCAGCCGGCATCGTGACAGTAGATCCGGCCATGGATCCCGCTGAGGAATCCCTCCTTCCTTTCCCGGTGTCCTCATCCCAGGGGAGGCAGTTACCCGATAAAGAGAAGGGGAGACCTAAGGGGGGGGGTACTGTTACGCCTAGCGCTCCGGGTCCCCGCTCCTCCCCGGAGCGCTCACGGCGCCTTTCTCCCTGCAGCTCCCCGGTCAGCGCTGACCGGGAGCGCTGCCCTGTCATGGCCGTTGGGGATGCGATTCGCACAGCGGGACGCGCCCGCTCGCGAATCGCATCCCAGGTCACTTACCCGTTCCCGTCTCCTGCGGTCATGTGCTGGCGCGCGCGGCTCCGCTCTCTAGGGCGCGCGCGCGCCAGCTCCCTGAGACTTAAAGGGCCAGTGCACCAATGATTGGTGCCTGGCCCAATTAGCTTAATTGGTTCCCATCTGTTTCCTGGCTATATCTAGTCTCCTCCCTTGCACTTCCTGGCCGGATCTTGTTGCCCTAGAGCCTAGTGAAAGCGTTTTTGTGTGTTTATACCCTGTGTACCAGAACTTTGCTATCTCCCCTGACTACGAACCTTGCCGCCTGCCCCCGACCTTCTGCTACGTCCGACTTTGCTTCTGCCTACTCCCTTGTACCTCGCCTATCTTCAGCAGCCAGAGAGGTTGAGCCGTTGCTAGGGGATACGACCTGGTCACTACCGCCGCAGCAAGACCATCCCGCTTTGCGGCGGGCTCTGGTGAAAACCAGTAGTGACTTAGAACCGATCCTCTAGCACGGTCCACGCCAATCCCTCTCTGGCACAGAGGATCCACTACCTGCCAGCCGGCATCGTGACATGAATTTGTCGCACAGAAAGTTGCAGGCCAAATATGTGTGACATTTCTGCGACTTTAGCTTCTAGAGCATTTTTACAACATTATACATAGGTGCTGAATACATAAAAAGCGACTGTTCAGCGACAGACAAGTCGCATCGGCTGAAAGTAGGCCAGAATGTCAGTCCATGTTGGAGCAGGTTTAGATACAGTCTAAAGTATAGATCTCAAAGTCTGTGCACAGAATTTAGCAAGGGCCTCGCACCTTCTGATGCATCAGGTAGGTGCACAATAGCATAGCCTAACCCTCTGTACTTTGGTCTATATTGATGCGGGACATAGACAGCCAGCTGATGACCAATCCATTAGTGCAATGGATGGCTGGAAGCATTTGTCTTTGCCTTTGCAATACCACAGAAGCAATGCATGGTCAATGTACAGCAATGACACACCTGTGTGAACAGCCAGGAGACCCCCCCCATGTTATGTTACATAGTTACATAGTTAGTACGGTCGAAAAAAGACATATGTCCATCAAGTTCAACCAGGGAATTAAGGGGTAGGGGTGTGGCGCGATATTGGGGAAGGGATGAGATTTTATATTTCTTCATAAGCATTAATCTTATTTTGTCAATTAGGAACATTCAGCACCCACCCGCTATCAAGGCAGCTGCCTATCATGTCATGCCCTACCTGCACAGGTGTGCTGGCTACTCAAATGATCCAATTAAGGAGGCCATTTAGTCAGCAGCAGCAGAAGTCCTGTGCCTGGACGCTCCAACAGCGGCCAGACACAAGCAGAAGCAGAAGCAGCAGAAGCAGCAGCAGCACCACCTTTTGTTTTTTGGCTGCAGCAGCAGCAGCAAGGCCCACAGGGCTGGCTAGCTGGCTAGCCAGCAAGCAGGTAGCAATGAAAGTAGGAATCTTTCTTTTTAACCCTGTAAGGGGGTGGTGCACTGTACCCGAAGATACTGCCATATCGGGTCAATGCATAGGGCGACGGAAGCAAGCTTCGAAATTGGCCCCCGTTCTCAAAAATCCATTTAATATATGGTCCCCAGATAGGGGACGTATCAGATATTAAACTGATAAGAACAGATACTACACTTGATCTTAGCCAAAAGGCCGAGAAGCGATAACCGTGAAAGGGGCGGGCCCAACAAGGTCCCCTTCATGGGCACTATCACTGCTTGCTGTCAGGGAGGCTGCCAGACAATTTTCCATGCACACTCTGGGCTGGGGGGCAGTCAACCACCAGTACACACAGCAGAACCTAAACCCATACCATTATTGCTAAGCAGCAAGACAGGGGCCCATTGCACTCCCACGGGGCCTTTTTAAATGCAATCCATAACCCGGATTTGCCAGGAACCCTTCTTACTCCTCCTACTTGCATGTGACACTGGGCTTAGGATCTGCATAGGAAACACACACACAAGCACACACCTACCTTTGTTGCCTGCAGATGCCTCCTTGGCTGTCCCCAAACGGTATCAAACCAACACCCACGGGAAGCTGTAAGCATAGAGGACATGCCTGCACCCCATTGGACTTACCTGTGTGGGTTAAATCCGGGTTATTTGACAACCTATGGCGGTGATGGTTCTGCTCAGGCAGAGCAGTGCTGATGCTCCTCATAAAGCTGTCGCTGCTGTGAAGGTTCTAGGTGACATCACAAATCCCTATGGTTACATACACAACAAAGCTGGGTTGTTGTTGTTTACACTCTGCAAGGCCTGTGGAAGTGAGTGACATCATAGCACTGTAGTTCTGAGGGTTCTAGATGGATGCAACAATCTCCTGTTGCTTCTATGAAGGCCATAATAGACGACATCACCAAACAGCTCCATAGTCACATACACAGCAAAGGAGAGATGTTGTTTACACCTAGTGATGTCAGTGGTATTGAGTGACATCACAGCACAGTGCTAAGGCTCCTGGGCCTGGACACAGCAGCGGCTGCAATATCTCAACGGAGAATACGTTTATATATATGTGTGTGTGTGCGCGTATATATATATATATATATATATATATATATATATATATATATTTCTCCGCCGAAATCACTTTTAAACCCATTTCCACCTTTTTTTCCCTTCTCTTCCTCTTACTTTTTTTTCACGTTTTTTTACGTTTTTCTCCTTTTCGCCTCTTTTCTGGGCGTATTATTCTTCTTTTTCTTCTTTTTTTTCGTCTAATGCATACCCCATCAGTGCAGCAATGCTTATTCAATACCGCCAGCAGATGGAGACACTGGGGGATAATTTTCTAAGGATTTATACTGATTTTTCCTGTCTGAATTTGTCGCACAGAAAGTTGCAGGCCAAATATGTGTGACATTTCTGCGACTTTAGCTTCTAGAGCATTTTTACAACATTATACATAGGTGCTGAATACATAAAAAAAGACTGTTCAGCGACAGACAAGTCGCATCGGCTGAAAGTAGGCCAGAATGTCAGTCCATGTTGGAGCAGGTTTAGATACAGTCTAAAGTATAGATCTCAAAGTCTGTGCACAGAATTTAGCAAGGGCCTCGCACCTTCTGATGCATCAGGTAGGTGCACAATAGCATAGCCTAACCCTCTGTACTTTGGTCTATATTGATGCGGGACATAGACAGCCAGCTGATGACCAATCCATTAGTGCAATGGATGGCTGGAAGCATTTGTCTTTGCCTTTGCAATACCACAGAAGCAATGCATGGTCAATGTACAGCAATGACACACCTGTGTGAACAGCCAGGAGACCCCCCCCCATGTTATGTTACATAGTTACATAGTTAGTACGGTCGAAAAAAGACATATGTCCATCAAGTTCAACCAGGGAATTAAGGGGTAGGGGTGTGGCGCGATATTGGGGAAGGGATGAGATTTTATATTTCTTCATAAGCATTAATCTTATTTTGTCAATTAGGAACATTCAGCACCCACCCGCTATCAAGGCAGCTGCCTATCATGTCATGCCCTACCTGCACAGGTGTGCTGGCTACTCAAATGATCCAATTAAGGAGGCCATTTAGTCAGCAGCAGCAGAAGTCCTGTGCCTGGACGCTCCAACAGCGGCCAGACACAAGCAGAAGCAGAAGCAGCAGAAGCAGCAGCAGCACCACCTTTTGTTTTTTGGCTGCAGCAGCAGCAGCAAGGCCCACAGGGCTGGCTAGCTGGCTAGCCAGCAAGCAGGTAGCAATGAAAGTAGGAATCTTTCTTTTTAACCCTGTAAGGGGGTGGTGCACTGTACCCGAAGATACTGCCATATCGGGTCAATGCATAGGGCGACGGAAGCAAGCTTCGAAATCGGCCCCCGTTCTCAAAAATCCATTTAATATATGGTCCCCAGATAGGGGACGTATCGAATATTAAACTGATAAGAACAGATACTACACTTGATCTTAGCCAAAAGGCCGAGAAGCGATAACCGTGAAAGGGGCGGGCCCAACAAGGTCCCCTTCATGGGCACTATCACTGCTTGCTGTCAGGGAGGCTGCCAGACAATTTTCCATGCACACTCTGGGCTGGGGGGCAGTCAACCACCAGTACACACAGCAGAACCTAAACCCATACCATTATTGCTAAGCAGCAAGACAGGGGCCCATTGCACTCCCACGGGGCCTTTTTAAATGCAATCCATAACCCGGATTTGCCAGGAACCCTTCTTACTCCTCCTACTTGCATGTGACACTGGGCTTAGGATCTGCATAGGAAACACACACACAAGCACACACCTACCTTTGTTGCCTGCAGATGCCTCCTTGGCTGTCCCCAAACGGTATCAAACCAACACCCACGGGAAGCTGTAAGCATAGAGGACATGCCTGCACCCCATTGGACTTACCTGTGTGGGTTAAATCCGGGTTATTTGACAACCTATGGCGGTGATGGTTCTGCTCAGGCAGAGCAGTGCTGATGCTCCTCATAAAGCTGTCGCTGCTGTGAAGGTTCTAGGTGACATCACAAATCCCTATGGTTACATACACAACAAAGCTGGGTTGTTGTTGTTTACACTCTGCAAGGCCTGTGGAAGTGAGTGACATCATAGCACTGTAGTTCTGAGGGTTCTAGATGGATGCAACAATCTCCTGTTGCTTCTATGAAGGCCATAATAGACGACATCACCAAACAGCTCCATAGTCACATACACAGCAAAGGAGAGATGTTGTTTACACCTAGTGATGTCAGTGGTATTGAGTGACATCACAGCACAGTGCTAAGGCTCCTGGGCCTGGACACAGCAGCGGCTGCAATATCTCAACGGAGAATACGTTTATATATATGTGTGTGTGTGCGCGTATATATATATATATATATATATATATATATATATATATATATATATTTCTCCGCCGAAATCACTTTTAAACCCATTTCCACCTTTTTTTCCCTTCTCTTCCTCTTACTTTTTTTTCACGTTTTTTTACGTTTTTCTCCTTTTCGCCTCTTTTCTGGGCGTATTATTCTTCTTTTTCTTCTTTTTTTTCGTCTAATGCATACCCCATCAGTGCAGCAATGCTTATTCAATACCGCCAGCAGATGGAGACACTGGGGGATAATTTTCTAAGGATTTATACTGATTTTTCCTGTCTGAATTTGTCGCACAGAAAGTTGCAGGCCAAATATGTGTGACATTTCTGCGACTTTAGCTTCTAGAGCATTTTTACAACATTATACATAGGTGCTGAATACATAAAAAAAGACTGTTCAGCGACAGACAAGTCGCATCGGCTGAAAGTAGGCCAGAATGTCAGTCCATGTTGGAGCAGGTTTAGATACAGTCTAAAGTATAGATCTCAAAGTCTGTGCACAGAATTTAGCAAGGGCCTCGCACCTTCTGATGCATCAGGTAGGTGCACAATAGCATAGCCTAACCCTCTGTACTTTGGTCTATATTGATGCGGGACATAGACAGCCAGCTGATGACCAATCCATTAGTGCAATGGATGGCTGGAAGCATTTGTCTTTGCCTTTGCAATACCACAGAAGCAATGCATGGTCAATGTACAGCAATGACACACCTGTGTGAACAGCCAGGAGACCCCCCCCATGTTATGTTACATAGTTACATAGTTAGTACGGTCGAAAAAGACATATGTCCATCAAGTTCAACCAGGGAATTAAGGGGTAGGGGTGTGGCGCGATATTGGGGAAGGGATGAGATTTTATATTTCTTCATAAGCATTAATCTTATTTTGTCAATTAGGAACATTCAGCACCCACCCGCTATCAAGGCAGCTGCCTATCATGTCATGCCCTACCTGCACAGGTGTGCTGGCTACTCAAATGATCCAATTAAGGAGGCCATTTAGTCAGCAGCAGCAGAAGTCCTGTGCCTGGACGCTCCAACAGCGGCCAGACACAAGCAGAAGCAGAAGCAGCAGAAGCAGCAGCAGCACCACCTTTTGTTTTTTGGCTGCAGCAGCAGCAGCAAGGCCCACAGGGCTGGCTAGCTGGCTAGCCAGCAAGCAGGTAGCAATGAAAGTAGGAATCTTTCTTTTTAACCCTGTAAGGGGGTGGTGCACTGTACCCGAAGATACTGCCATATCGGGTCAATGCATAGGGCGACGGAAGCAAGCTTCGAAATCGGCCCCCGTTCTCAAAAATCCATTTAATATATGGTCCCCAGATAGGGGACGTATCAGATATTAAACTGATAAGAACAGATACTACACTTGATCTTAGCCAAAAGGCCGAGAAGCGATAACCGTGAAAGGGGCGGGCCCAACAAGGTCCCCTTCATGGGCACTATCACTGCTTGCTGTCAGGGAGGCTGCCAGACAATTTTCCATGCACACTCTGGGCTGGGGGGCAGTCAACCACCAGTACACACAGCAGAACCTAAACCCATACCATTATTGCTAAGCAGCAAGACAGGGGCCCATTGCACTCCCACGGGGCCTTTTTAAATGCAATCCATAACCCGGATTTGCCAGGAACCCTTCTTACTCCTCCTACTTGCATGTGACACTGGGCTTAGGATCTGCATAGGAAACACACACACAAGCACACACCTACCTTTGTTGCCTGCAGATGCCTCCTTGGCTGTCCCCAAACGGTATCAAACCAACACCCACGGGAAGCTGTAAGCATAGAGGACATGCCTGCACCCCATTGGACTTACCTGTGTGGGTTAAATCCGGGTTATTTGACAACCTATGGCGGTGATGGTTCTGCTCAGGCAGAGCAGTGCTGATGCTCCTCATAAAGCTGTCGCTGCTGTGAAGGTTCTAGGTGACATCACAAATCCCTATGGTTACATACACAACAAAGCTGGGTTGTTGTTGTTTACACTCTGCAAGGCCTGTGGAAGTGAGTGACATCATAGCACTGTAGTTCTGAGGGTTCTAGATGGATGCAACAATCTCCTGTTGCTTCTATGAAGGCCATAATAGACGACATCACCAAACAGCTCCATAGTCACATACACAGCAAAGGAGAGATGTTGTTTACACCTAGTGATGTCAGTGGTATTGAGTGACATCACAGCACAGTGCTAAGGCTCCTGGGCCTGGACACAGCAGCGGCTGCAATATCTCAACGGAGAATACGTTTATATATATGTGTGTGTGTGCGCGTATATATATATATATATATATATATATATATATATATATATATATTTCTCCGCCGAAATCACTTTTAAACCCATTTCCACCTTTTTTTCCCTTCTCTTCCTCTTACTTTTTTTTCACGTTTTTTTACGTTTTTCTCCTTTTCGCCTCTTTTCTGGGCGTATTATTCTTCTTTTTCTTCTTTTTTTTCGTCTAATGCATACCCCATCAGTGCAGCAATGCTTATTCAATACCGCCAGCAGATGGAGACACTGGGGGATAATTTTCTAAGGATTTATACTGATTTTTCCTGTCTGAATTTGTCGCACAGAAAGTTGCAGGCCAAATATGTGTGACATTTCTGCGACTTTAGCTTCTAGAGCATTTTTACAACATTATACATAGGTGCTGAATACATAAAAAGCGACTGTTCAGCGACAGACAAGTCGCATCGGCTGAAAGTAGGCCAGAATGTCAGTCCATGTTGGAGCAGGTTTAGATACAGTCTAAAGTATAGATCTCAAAGTCTGTGCACAGAATTTAGCAAGGGCCTCGCACCTTCTGATGCATCAGGTAGGTGCACAATAGCATAGCCTAACCCTCTGTACTTTGGTCTATATTGATGCGGGACATAGACAGCCAGCTGATGACCAATCCATTAGTGCAATGGATGGCTGGAAGCATTTGTCTTTGCCTTTGCAATACCACAGAAGCAATGCATGGTCAATGTACAGCAATGACACACCTGTGTGAACAGCCAGGAGACCCCCCCCATGTTATGTTACATAGTTACATAGTTAGTACGGTCGAAAAAAGACATATGTCCATCAAGTTCAACCAGGGAATTAAGGGGTAGGGGTGTGGCGCGATATTGGGGAAGGGATGAGATTTTATATTTCTTCATAAGCATTAATCTTATTTTGTCAATTAGGAACATTCAGCACCCACCCGCTATCAAGGCAGCTGCCTATCATGTCATGCCCTACCTGCACAGGTGTGCTGGCTACTCAAATGATCCAATTAAGGAGGCCATTTAGTCAGCAGCAGCAGAAGTCCTGTGCCTGGATGCTCCAACAGCGGCCAGACACAAGCAGAAGCAGAAGCAGCAGAAGCAGCAGCAGCACCACCTTTTGTTTTTTGGCTGCAGCAGCAGCAGCAAGGCCCACAGGGCTGGCTAGCTGGCTAGCCAGCAAGCAGGTAGCAATGAAAGTAGGAATCTTTCTTTTTAACCCTGTAAGGGGGTGGTGCACTGTACCCGAAGATACTGCCATATCGGGTCAATGCATAGGGCGACGGAAGCAAGCTTCGAAATCGGCCCCCGTTCTCAAAAATCCATTTAATATATGGTCCCCAGATAGGGGACGTATCAGATATTAAACTGATAAGAACAGATACTACACTTGATCTTAGCCAAAAGGCCGAGAAGCGATAACCGTGAAAGGGGCGGGCCCAACAAGGTCCCCTTCATGGGCACTATCACTGCTTGCTGTCAGGGAGGCTGCCAGACAATTTTCCATGCACACTCTGGGCTGGGGGGCAGTCAACCACCAGTACACACAGCAGAACCTAAACCCATACCATTATTGCTAAGCAGCAAGACAGGGGCCCATTGCACTCCCACGGGGCCTTTTTAAATGCAATCCATAACCCGGATTTGCCAGGAACCCTTCTTACTCCTCCTACTTGCATGTGACACTGGGCTTAGGATCTGCATAGGAAACACACACACAAGCACACACCTACCTTTGTTGCCTGCAGATGCCTCCTTGGCTGTCCCCAAACGGTATCAAACCAACACCCACGGGAAGCTGTAAGCATAGAGGACATGCCTGCACCCCATTGGACTTACCTGTGTGGGTTAAATCCGGGTTATTTGACAACCTATGGCGGTGATGGTTCTGCTCAGGCAGAGCAGTGCTGATGCTCCTCATAAAGCTGTCGCTGCTGTGAAGGTTCTAGGTGACATCACAAATCCCTATGGTTACATACACAACAAAGCTGGGTTGTTGTTGTTTACACTCTGCAAGGCCTGTGGAAGTGAGTGACATCATAGCACTGTAGTTCTGAGGGTTCTAGATGGATGCAACAATCTCCTGTTGCTTCTATGAAGGCCATAATAGACGACATCACCAAACAGCTCCATAGTCACATACACAGCAAAGGAGAGATGTTGTTTACACCTAGTGATGTCAGTGGTATTGAGTGACATCACAGCACAGTGCTAAGGCTCCTGGGCCTGGACACAGCAGCGGCTGCAATATCTCAACGGAGAATACGTTTATATATATGTGTGTGTGTGCGCGTATATATATATATATATATATATATATATATATATATATATATATTCTCCGCCGAAATCACTTTTAAACCCATTTCCACCTTTTTTTCCCTTCTCTTCCTCTTACTTTTTTTTCACGTTTTTTTACGTTTTTCTCCTTTTCGCCTCTTTTCTGGGCGTATTATTCTTCTTTTTCTTCTTTTTTTTCGTCTAATGCATACCCCATCAGTGCAGCAATGCTTATTCACTACCGCCAGCAGATGGAGACACTGGGGGATAATTTTCTAAGGATTTATACTGATTTTTCCTGTCTGAATTTGTCGCACAGAAAGTTGCAGGCCAAATATGTGTGACATTTCTGCGACTTTAGCTTCTAGAGCATTTTTACAACATTATACATAGGTGCTGAATACATAAAAAGCGACTGTTCAGCGACAGACAAGTCGCATCGGCTGAAAGTAGGCCAGAATGTCAGTCCATGTTGGAGCAGGTTTAGATACAGTCTAAAGTATAGATCTCAAAGTCTGTGCACAGAATTTAGCAAGGGCCTCGCACCTTCTGATGCATCAGGTAGGTGCACAATAGCATAGCCTAACCCTCTGTACTTTGGTCTATATTGATGCGGGACATAGACAGCCAGCTGATGACCAATCCATTAGTGCAATGGATGGCTGGAAGCATTTGTCTTTGCCTTTGCAATACCACAGAAGCAATGCATGGTCAATGTACAGCAATGACACACCTGTGTGAACAGCCAGGAGACCCCCCCCATGTTATGTTACATAGTTACATAGTTAGTACGGTCGAAAAAAGACATATGTCCATCAAGTTCAACCAGGGAATTAAGGGGTAGGGGTGTGGCGCGATATTGGGGAAGGGATGAGATTTTATATTTCTTCATAAGCATTAATCTTATTTTGTCAATTAGGAACATTCAGCACCCACCCGCTATCAAGGCAGCTGCCTATCATGTCATGCCCTACCTGCACAGGTGTGCTGGCTACTCAAATGATCCAATTAAGGAGGCCATTTAGTCAGCAGCAGCAGAAGTCCTGTGCCTGGACGCTCCAACAGCGGCCAGACACAAGCAGAAGCAGAAGAAGCAGCAGCAGCACCACCTTTTGTTTTTTGGCTGCAGCAGCAGCAGCAAGGCCCACAGGGCTGGCTAGCTGGCTAGCCAGCAAGCAGGTAGCAATGAAAGTAGGAATCTTTCTTTTTAACCCTGTAAGGGGGTGGTGCACTGTACCCGAAGATACTGCCATATCGGGTCAATGCATAGGGCGACGGAAGCAAGCTTCGAAATCGGCCCCCGTTCTCAAAAATCCATTTAATATATGGTCCCCAGATAGGGGACGTATCAGATATTAAACTGATAAGAACAGATACTACACTTGATCTTAGCCAAAAGGCCGAGAAGCGATAACCGTGAAAGGGGCGGGCCCAACAAGGTCCCCTTCATGGGCACTATCACTGCTTGCTGTCAGGGAGGCTGCCAGACAATTTTCCATGCACACTCTGGGCTGGGGGGCAGTCAACCACCAGTACACACAGCAGAACCTAAACCCATACCATTATTGCTAAGCAGCAAGACAGGGGCCCATTGCACTCCCACGGGGCCTTTTTAAATGCAATCCATAACCCGGATTTGCCAGGAACCCTTCTTACTCCTCCTACTTGCATGTGACACTGGGCTTAGGATCTGCATAGGAAACACACACACAAGCACACACCTACCTTTGTTGCCTGCAGATGCCTCCTTGGCTGTCCCCAAACGGTATCAAACCAACACCCACGGGAAGCTGTAAGCATAGAGGACATGCCTGCACCCCATTGGACTTACCTGTGTGGGTTAAATCCGGGTTATTTGACAACCTATGGCGGTGATGGTTCTGCTCAGGCAGAGCAGTGCTGATGCTCCTCATAAAGCTGTCGCTGCTGTGAAGGTTCTAGGTGACATCACAAATCCCTATGGTTACATACACAACAAAGCTGGGTTGTTGTTGTTTACACTCTGCAAGGCCTGTGGAAGTGAGTGACATCATAGCACTGTAGTTCTGAGGGTTCTAGATGGATGCAACAATCTCCTGTTGCTTCTATGAAGGCCATAATAGACGACATCACCAAACAGCTCCATAGTCACATACACAGCAAAGGAGAGATGTTGTTTACACCTAGTGATGTCAGTGGTATTGAGTGACATCACAGCACAGTGCTAAGGCTCCTGGGCCTGGACACAGCAGCGGCTGCAATATCTCAACGGAGAATACGTTTATATATATGTGTGTGTGTGCGCGTATATATATATATATATATATATATATATATATATATATATATATATTTCTCCGCCGAAATCACTTTTAAACCCATTTCCACCTTTTTTTCCCTTCTCTTCCTCTTACTTTTTTTTCACGTTTTTTTACGTTTTTCTCCTTTTCGCCTCTTTTCTGGGCGTATTATTCTTCTTTTTCTTCTTTTTTTTCGTCTAATGCATACCCCATCAGTGCAGCAATGCTTATTCAATACCGCCAGCAGATGGAGACACTGGGGGATAATTTTCTAAGGATTTATACTGATTTTTCCTGTCTGAATTTGTCGCACAGAAAGTTGCAGGCCAAATATGTGTGACATTTCTGCGACTTTAGCTTCTAGAGCATTTTTACAACATTATACATAGGTGCTGAATACATAAAAAGCGACTGTTCAGCGACAGACAAGTCGCATCGGCTGAAAGTAGGCCAGAATGTCAGTCCATGTTGGAGCAGGTTTAGATACAGTCTAAAGTATAGATCTCAAAGTCTGTGCACAGAATTTAGCAAGGGCCTCGCACCTTCTGATGCATCAGGTAGGTGCACAATAGCATAGCCTAACCCTCTGTACTTTGGTCTATATTGATGCGGGACATAGACAGCCAGCTGATGACCAATCCATTAGTGCAATGGATGGCTGGAAGCATTTGTCTTTGCCTTTGCAATACCACAGAAGCAATGCATGGTCAATGTACAGCAATGACACACCTGTGTGAACAGCCAGGAGACCCCCCCCCATGTTATGTTACATAGTTACATAGTTAGTACGGTCGAAAAAAGACATATGTCCATCAAGTTCAACCAGGGAATTAAGGGGTAGGGGTGTGGCGCGATATTGGGGAAGGGATGAGATTTTATATTTCTTCATAAGCATTAATCTTATTTTGTCAATTAGGAACATTCAGCACCCACCCGCTATCAAGGCAGCTGCCTATCATGTCATGCCCTACCTGCACAGGTGTGCTGGCTACTCAAATGATCCAATTAAGGAGGCCATTTAGTCAGCAGCAGCAGAAGTCCTGTGCCTGGACGCTCCAACAGCGGCCAGACACAAGCAGAAGCAGAAGCAGCAGAAGCAGCAGCAGCACCACCTTTTGTTTTTTGGCTGCAGCAGCAGCAGCAAGGCCCACAGGGCTGGCTAGCTGGCTAGCCAGCAAGCAGGTAGCAATGAAAGTAGGAATCTTTCTTTTTAACCCTGTAAGGGGGTGGTGCACTGTACCCGAAGATACTGCCATATCGGGTCAATGCATAGGGCGACGGAAGCAAGCTTCGAAATCGGCCCCCGTTCTCAAAAATCCATTTAATATATGGTCCCCAGATAGGGGACGTATCAGATATTAAACTGATAAGAACAGATACTACACTTGATCTTAGCCAAAAGGCCGAGAAGCGATAACCGTGAAAGGGGCGGGCCCAACAAGGTCCCCTTCATGGGCACTATCACTGCTTGCTGTCAGGGAGGCTGCCAGACAATTTTCCATGCACACTCTGGGCTGGGGGGCAGTCAACCACCAGTACACACAGCAGAACCTAAACCCATACCATTATTGCTAAGCAGCAAGACAGGGGCCCATTGCACTCCCACGGGGCCTTTTTAAATGCAATCCATAACCCGGATTTGCCAGGAACCCTTCTTACTCCTCCTACTTGCATGTGACACTGGGCTTAGGATCTGCATAGGAAACACACACACAAGCACACACCTACCTTTGTTGCCTGCAGATGCCTCCTTGGCTGTCCCCAAACGGTATCAAACCAACACCCACGGGAAGCTGTAAGCATAGAGGACATGCCTGCACCCCATTGGACTTACCTGTGTGGGTTAAATCCGGGTTATTTGACAACCTATGGCGGTGATGGTTCTGCTCAGGCAGAGCAGTGCTGATGCTCCTCATAAAGCTGTCGCTGCTGTGAAGGTTCTAGGTGACATCACAAATCCCTATGGTTACATACACAACAAAGCTGGGTTGTTGTTGTTTACACTCTGCAAGGCCTGTGGAAGTGAGTGACATCATAGCACTGTAGTTCTGAGGGTTCTAGATGGATGCAACAATCTCCTGTTGCTTCTATGAAGGCCATAATAGACGACATCACCAAACAGCTCCATAGTCACATACACAGCAAAGGAGAGATGTTGTTTACACCTAGTGATGTCAGTGGTATTGAGTGACATCACAGCACAGTGCTAAGGCTCCTGGGCCTGGACACAGCAGCGGCTGCAATATCTCAACGGAGAATACGTTTATATATATGTGTGTGTGTGCGCGTATATATATATATATATATATATATATATATATATATATATATATATCTCCGCCGAAATCACTTTTAAACCCATTTCCACCTTTTTTTCCCTTCTCTTCCTCTTACTTTTTTTTCACGTTTTTTTACGTTTTTCTCCTTTTCGCCTCTTTTCTGGGCGTATTATTCTTCTTTTTCTTCTTTTTTTTCGTCTAATGCATACCCCATCAGTGCAGCAATGCTTATTCAATACCGCCAGCAGATGGAGACACTGGGGGATAATTTTCTAAGGATTTATACTGATTTTTCCTGTCTGAATTTGTCGCACAGAAAGTTGCAGGCCAAATATGTGTGACATTTCTGCGACTTTAGCTTCTAGAGCATTTTTACAACATTATACATAGGTGCTGAATACATAAAAAGCGACTGTTCAGCGACAGACAAGTCGCATCGGCTGAAAGTAGGCCAGAATGTCAGTCCATGTTGGAGCAGGTTTAGATACAGTCTAAAGTATAGATCTCATAGTCTGTGCACAGAATTTAGCAAGGGCCTCGCACCTTCTGATGCATCAGGTAGGTGCACAATAGCATAGCCTAACCCTCTGTACTTTGGTCTATATTGATGCGGGACATAGACAGCCAGCTGATGACCAATCCATTAGTGCAATGGATGGCTGGAAGCATTTGTCTTTGCCTTTGCAATACCACAGAAGCAATGCATGGTCAATGTACAGCAATGACACACCTGTGTGAACAGCCAGGAGACCCCCCCCATGTTATGTTACATAGTTACATAGTTAGTACGGTCGAAAAAAGACATATGTCCATCAAGTTCAACCAGGGAATTAAGGGGTAGGGGTGTGGCGCGATATTGGGGAAGGGATGAGATTTTATATTTCTTCATAAGCATTAATCTTATTTTGTCAATTAGGAACATTCAGCACCCACCCGCTATCAAGGCAGCTGCCTATCATGTCATGCCCTACCTGCACAGGTGTGCTGGCTACTCAAATGATCCAATTAAGGAGGCCATTTAGTCAGCAGCAGCAGAAGTCCTGTGCCTGGACGCTCCAACAGCGGCCAGA
>NW_026610205.1:0-16785 GCF_029499605.1 Hyla sarda | reverse complement strand
CTCCTAGGACTGTATCCACCTTTTCCAGCCCACGGGAGCACCTGAAAGCTGAACTAATTTACGCAGGAAAAGACATCAACTGCCGAGCCGAGAAGTTCGTGACGAATCGAATTTACTGTAAATTCGCTCATCTCTAATATTCAACATTATACATTAAAGGGGTTATCCAGGAAAAAACTTTTTTTATATATCAACTGGCTCCAGAAAGTTAAACTGATTTGAAAATTACTTCTATTAAAAAATCTTAATCCTTTCAGTACTTATGAGCTTCTGAAGTTAAGGTTGTTCTTTTCTGTCTAAGTGCTCTCTGATGACACTTGTCTCGGGAACCGCCCAGTTTAGAAGAGGCTTGCTATGGGGATTTGCTTCTAAACTGGGCGGTTCCCGAGACATGTGTTATATATATATATATATATACATATATATAAAAAGTTTTTCCTAGATAACCTCTTTAACTATCTCGGGCAGCTCCATAATAAATGTATCTGATCTGCTTTTTCTGAATCCCATCTATTGCAGTTGCTCGTCCTTCTTATACCTTATATCTTTCCCATAAAACATGGAGTATAATAGAGTCTATATACAATATTAAATTATTTCGTACATTATCCCAATTTATTATTTTACTGGAACCAATCTCCTCTCGCCATTGCTGGGAACTCCTATGGACCAGTTTATTTTTAGGCAAGTTTATCAGGACTTTATACCCATATGATTTACCCTTTTCCCTAATTTTCCCATCCATAATGTTCCTTATAATCTCAGGATAATTGAGTGAATATAACCTCCTTTGTCAATAAATTCAAGAAACGCTTTTTTCAAACCAGCGTATTGCAGCCATCCGCCCTCTTTTATATTAAATTCTTCTTTCAATTCCGTTCATTTCTTGAAATGACTTCTCTCCCAAATATCTTTTATTCTAACGCCCCTTATACTTCTCAATAAACGTAACTTTCCCACCGCTTCCAATTCGGGTATATTTAAATTGTCCAGTAGTAGTGCCTCGTCCATTATCCCTTTTATTTCCATCTCATTCCTAATTACGTTTGGACCAGACTCTTACCCATCAACAACCTCTTCCATTCACCTTCTTCTATCTTCCCTGACTCTAACAGCTGAAAGATATCTGGGAACTCGCACCGGACAATACAAAACCACAGAAATCTCTCCAATTGGTCAAAACATAAACTTGTCCTGCCAAAAAATACTTGTATAAACTTGTAAAGTTTATGTTTTGCCCATTTGGAGAGAATCTGCTTTCTGTGGTTTTGTATTGTCCGGTGCGAGTTCCCAGATATCTTTCAGCTGTTAGAGTCAGGGAAGATAGAAGAAGGTGAATGGAAGAGGTTGTTGATGGGTAAGAGTCTGGTCCAAACGTAATTAGGAATGAGATGGAAATAAAAGGGATAATGGACGAGGCACTACTACTGGACAACTTAAATATACCCGAATTGGAAGCGGTGGGAAAGATAAGTTTATTGAGAAGTATAAGGGGCTTTAGAATGATTCCTACTTATATAGGTTTGATTTTGTCTTCTGGTAAAAATTATATTTACATGCACGAAAATTAATATGTTTAAAATTGTCATCTTCTGACCCCTATTAAACTTTTTATTTTTCTGTGTACAGGGCAGTATGAGGGCTCATTTCCTGCGCCGTGATCTGAAGTTTTTATCGGTACTGTTTTTGTTTTGATCTGACTTTTTGATCGCTTTTTATACATATTTTATGGTATAAAAAGTGCCTATAAATACACTATTTTGGATTTTTTTTTACGTGTACGCCATTGACGATATATTTTTATAGTTCGGACATTTACGCACGCGTCGATACCAGTCAGGCTGTCGGCGATCAGACTGACTGAGCTGCCGGGTAGCATATTTTAAAATTTTTGATGCAGCAATCGACTTTAATCACCGCGTCGAAAGGGTTATAACCGGGCATCACCGTGATTAGTGATGTCCAGTATTAGCCACCGGTCCCAGTTGTTGCTAGGTGCCGGGCCCGACCTGCGTGACCCCGCGTTATAGCATGGGAGTGGGCGCACCCTGCGTCCTTAAGGGGTTAAGGTGATAGTTGTCTGTGAGCAGGTGTTTTATTCAGTATCAGTACGGTAGTATTATCCCGTCATTATATGGTAGTAATGGTAGTGGTCATGGTGCAGTGTAATCATTCATCCCTTGTATAGTGGTGATATTGGTCTGTGTACAGGGGTTTTATTCAGTATCAGTACGGTAGTATTATCCCGTCATTATATGGTAGTAATGGTAGTGGTCATGGTGCAGTGTAATCATTCATCCCTTGTATAGTGGATGGTGCAGTGTAATCATTCATCCCTTGTATAGTGGTGATATTGGTCTGTGTACAGGGGTTTTATTCAGTATCAGTACGGTAGTATTATCCCGTCATTATATGGTAGTAATGGTAGTGGTCATGGTGCAGTGTAATCATTCATCCCTTGTATAGTGGTGATATTGGTCTGTGTACAGGGGTTTTATTCAGTATCAGTACGGTAGTATTATCCCTCACTATATGGTAGTAATGGTAGTGGTCATGGTGCAGTGTAATCATTCATCCCTTGTATAGTGGTGATATTGGTCTGTGTACAGGGGTTTTATTCAGTATCAGTACGGTAGTATTATCCCGTCATTATATGGTAGTTATGGTAGTGGTCATGGTGCAGTGTAATCATTCATCCCTTGTATAGTGGTGATATTGGTCTGTGTACAGGGGTTTTATTCAGTATCAGTACGGTAGTATTATCCCGTCATTATATGGTAGTAATGGTAGTGGTCATGGTGCAGTGTAATCATTCATCCCTTGTATAGTGGTGATATTGGTCTGTGTACAGGGGTTTTATTCAGTATCAGTACGGTAGTATTATCCCGTCATTATATGGTAGTTATGGTAGTGGTCATGGTGCAGTGTAATCATTCATCCCTTGTATAGTGGATGGTGCAGTGTAATCATTCATCCCTTGTATAGTGGTGATATTGGTCTGTGTACAGGGGTTTTATTCAGTATCAGTACGGTAGTATTATCCCGTCATTATATGGTAGTTATGGTAGTGGTCATGGTGCAGTGTAATCATTCATCCCTTGTATAGTGGTGATATTGGTCTGTGTACAGGGGTTTTATTCAGTATCAGTACGGTAGTATTATCCCGTCATTATATGGTAGTAATGGTAGTGGTCATGGTGCAGTGTAATCATTCATCCCTTGTATAGTGGTGATATTGGTCTGTGTACAGGGGTTTTATTCAGTATCAGTACGGTAGTATTATCCCGTCATTATATGGTAGTTATGGTAGTGGTCATGGTGCAGTGTAATCATTCATCCCTTGTATAGTGGATGGTGCAGTGTAATCATTCATCCCTTGTATAGTGGTGATATTGGTCTGTGTACAGGGGTTTTATTCAGTATCAGTACAATAGTATTATTCAGTCTGGATTAGTTTGACTCTTTCAGATGGTTTGAAACCAGGAGGCATGGGGGATGAGGGAGGCATGGGAGGTGAGGGAGGTGAGGGAGGCATGGGAGGTGAGGGAGGCATGGGAGGTGAGGGAGGCATGGGAGGTGAGGGAGACATGGGAGGTGAGGGATGCATGGGAGGTGAGGGAGGCATGGGAGGTGAGGGAGGCATGGGAGGTGAGGGAGGCATGGGGGGTGAGGGAGGCATGGGGGGTGAGGGAGGCATGGGAGGTGAATGAGGCATGGGAGGTGAGGGAGGTGAGGGAGGTGAGGGAGGCATGGGAGGTGAGGGAGGCATGGGAGGTGAGGGAGGCATGGGAGGTGAGGGAGGCATGGGAGGTGAGGGAGGCATGGGAGGTGAGGGAGGCATGGGGGGTGAGGGAGGCATGGGGGGTGAGGGAGGCATGGGGGGTGAGGGAGGCATGGGGGGTGAGGGAGGCATGGGAGGTGAATGAGGCATGGGAGGTGAATGAGACATGGGAGGTGAGGGGAGGCATGGGAGGTGAGGGGAGGCATGGGAGGTGAGGGGAGGCATGGGAGGTGAGGGAGGGCATGGGAGGTGAGGGAGGGCATGGGAGGTGAGAGGGGGCATGGGAGGTGAGGGAGGCATGGGAGGTGAGGGAGGCATGGGAGGTGAGGGAGGCATGGGGAATGAGGGAGGTGAGGGAGGCATGGGAGGTGAGGAAGGCATGGGGGGTGAGGGAGGCATGGGGGATGAGGGAGGCATGGGGGATGAGGGAGACATGGGAGGTGAGGGAGACATGGGAGGTGAGGGGGGCATGGAGGGTGAGGGGGGGCATGGAGGGTGAGGGGGAGCATGGGAGGTGAGGGAGGGCATGGATGGTGAGGGGGGGCATGGGGGGTGAGGGGGGCATGGAGGGTGAGGGGGGCAAGGGAGGTGAGGGAGGCATGGGAGGTGAATGAGACATGGGAGGTGAGGGGGGCATGGGAGGTGAGGGAGGGCATGGGAAGTGAGGGAGGGCATGGGAGGTGAGAGGGGGCATGGGAGGTGAGGGAGGGCATGGGAGGTGAGGGAGGGCATGGGAGGTAAGGGAGACAAGGGAGGCATGGGGGTGAGGGAGGCATGGGGGTGAGGGAGGCATGGGGGTGAGGGAGGCATGGGGGTGAGGGAGGCATGGGAGGTGGTGGGAGAAACGGGAGGTGGGGGGAGACATGGGAGGCATGGGAGGTGGGGGGAGAAACGGGAGGTGAGGTAGACATGGGAGGTGAGGAAGGCACGGGGGGGGGGGTGAGGGAGGCATGGAAGGGCATCAAAGGCAAGGCGACAATCTGACAGAAGGCCTCCTCAAGTGGTTCCCAAATGGTGATCTCTCTCTCTCTCTCTCTCTCTGAACCTAGGGTCAATTAGGATGATGAAAGACAAAAGTTCCTCGAGATCTCTGACCACAATCTCATCTTGTATAATATCGGAGAGTCCACGAGAGAACGTGTCCACCAGCGCTTCCTTATCCCAGCACACTTCTGCTGCTAGAATACAGAACTCTATTGAATTCTTGGCCACAGTTCTCGTCCCCTGTTACATGGACATGAGCTGCTCTGCCGCAGAGGGAGAACAGACAGGGAGATTAAAGGTGTACTCCACTGCCCCAGCATTCGGACATTTAGGTCAAAACGCTGGGTGTGGGCTGCGGGGGTCATGATGTCACACCATACCCCCTCAGTGCAAGTCTATGGGAGCGGGTGTGATGGCCTCGTACACATAAGCTGAAATAAATAGAAAGAAAAAAGACCGGGGAACGGCGCCTCTTGTATTACCCTTAAACACAAACAGCAAGTGTAAATGTGGGAGAAACCCACGGCACTTATAGGTGGCTGCTCACCAGATGTAAATAGAAGTAACGCATATCACCCCAAATAGGGGTACTCACTGATGTCCAAAGGAGGGCTGCAAGCCGGAGGTCACAGGCACATACGTCCTGACGTAGTCATCAAACGGAAAATGGAAAAGGACCTCATTCATCCAGGCGCTGCCGGTTAGGTCATCAGGTGCACAAAATGATGCAATGTATACCTTGGAATATTGTATACATGAAAGTTTATTAAAAAATAATAAACAACATACAGATTACGCGTTTCGAGGGTGACTCCCCTCTTCCTCAGATCAGGTGTGCACACCTGATCTGAGGAAGAGGGGAGTCACCCTCGAAACGCGTAATCTGTATGTTGTTTATTATTTTTTAATAAACTTTCATGTATACAATATTCCAAGGTATACATTGCATCATTTTGTGCACCTGATGACCTAATCGTACACATAAGGATATTTCTTGTCCATATTCCAGTTGTAGTATCACATTAGTTTGCATTTTGGGTGAATAGAAGAATATACAGAAGAGACAGGACAGAGAGATTAAAGAATTCTACACAATTATTACAGCAGAAGAATCTGTGACTCTGCTCTATATTAAGTTGTTACTACTCACCTGGGCGGTTACCTGTAGGAATGTCCTCCTTATACTGCTCATCACCGCTCACATCTGTCTCTTCTTCTTCTTCTTCCTTTATGACTGTAGCATTAATATTGTTCAGATCTTTTCCTGTTGGAATGTCCTCGTTATACTGCTCATGGCCGCTTACATCTGTCTCTTCTTCTTCCTTTATGTCTGTAGTATTAATATAGATCAGCTCTTTCCCTGTAGGAATATCCTCCTTATACTGCTCATCACCGCTCACATCTGTCTCTTCTTCCTTTATGTCTGCAGCATTAATATAGATCAGATCTTTTCCTGTAGGAATGTTCTCCTTATACTGCTCATCACCACTCACATCTGCCTCTGGAGCATTAATGTTGTTCAGATCTTCTCCCTGAGTCATAAAATGTGGAAGAAATATTGTAAAAGTCATCAGACAGTAGAAGAAGTCATGTGAGATGTTATAGATGAGCAGGAGATGAGGAGTCATGGAGGGTGAGGGGACTGACCACAAGAGCTTCACATCCCTTCTATAGATCATAGGGAATATCTCCATCTACCTGATCATCCTGTGGAAGAAGAGGACGGGGACACCTCTCGGGTGCTGTTCTCTTACTGGATCTGACTGTAGGGAACACATACAGAGACTGAATTAATTCTTTACATACAAATAATGAGAGGACGTGTGTATATAGTCATGTCTATTACCTGGTGAAGTGAGGAGCTGCTGATCCTCCATCATGACCTGATCCTTGTACTGATCCTTGTGTCCTTCTACATACTCCCACTCCTCCATGGAGAAATAGACCGCCACGTCCTGACACCTTATAGGAACCTGACACACAATGATACAGTCATCACCCCGACCCCTCCAGTGGTGTTACTGTATAATGTCCCAGCATTCCCAGCAGTGTCACCTCTCCAGTCATCACCAGACCCCTCCATTACTGTATAATGTCCCAGCAGTGTCACCTCTCCAGTCATCACCAGACCCCTCCATTACTGTATAATGTCCCAGCAGGGTCACCTCTCCAGTCATCACCAGACCCCTCCATTACTGTATAATGTCCCAGCAGTGTCACCTCTCCAGTCATCACCAGACCCCTCCATTACTGTATAATGTCCCAGCAGGGTCACCTCTCCAGTCATCACCAGACCCCTCCATTACTGTATAATGTCCCAGCATTCCCAGCAGTGTCACCTCTCCAGTCATCACCAGACCCCTCCATTACTGTATAATGTCCCAGCATTCCCAGCAGTGTCACCTCTCCAGTCATGACCAGACCCCTCCATTACTGTATAATGTCCCAGCAGTGTCACCTCTCCAGTCATCACCAGACCCCTCCATTACTGTATAATGTCCCAGCAGTGTCACCTCTCCAGTCATCACCAGACCCCTCCATTACTGTATAATGTCCCAGCATTGCCAGCAGTGTCACCTCTCCAGTCATCACCAGACCCCTCCATTACTGTATAATGTCCCAGCAGTGTCACCTCTCCAGTCATCACCAGACCCCTCCATTACTGTATAATGTCCCAGCAGTGTCACCTCTCCAGTCATCACCAGACCCCTCCATTACTGTATAATGTCCCAGCAGTGTCACCTCTCCAGTCATCACCAGACCCCTCCATTACTGTATAATGTCCCAGCAGGGTCACCTCTCCAGTCATCACCAGACCCCTCCATTACTGTATAATGTCCCAGCAGGGTCACCTCTCCAGTCATCACCAGACCCCTCCATTACTGTATAATGTCCCAGCAGGGTCACCTCTCCAGTCATCACCAGACCCCTCCATTACTGTATAATGTCCCAGCAGTGTCACCTCTCCAGTCATCACCAGACCCCTCCATTACTGTATAATGTCCCAGTAGTGTCACCTCTCCAGTCATCACCAGACCCCTCCATTACTGTATAATGTCCCAGCAGTGTCACCTCTCCAGTCATCACCAGACCCCTCCATTACTGTATAATGTCCCAGCAGTGTCACCTCTCCAGTCATCACCAGACCCCTCCATTACTGTATAATGTCCCAGCAGTGTCACCTCTCCAGTCATCACCAGACCCCTCCATTACTGTATAATGTCCCAGCAGGGTCACCTCTCCAGTCATCACCAGACCCCTCCATTACTGTATAATGTCCCAGCAGTGTCACCTCTCCAGTCATCACCAGACCCCTCCATTACTGTATAATGTCCCAGCAGTGTCACCTCTCCAGTCATCACCAGACCCCTCCATTACTGTATAATGTCCCAGCAGGGTCACCTCTCCGGTCAGCAGCTCCATCATGTTTTTGATGAGTTCTAGAATCTTCTGTTCATCCATTTCCTCATATATCAGGGAGTGAGGTGGGGGCCCCGGTATTGGGCTCAGGGTTCTTCCCCATCCTTCACACACAGGGGCCCGACAGCGCCCACTAGAGGACTTCTTCACTACTGTGTAATCCTGTGTATGGAGAGATACATTAATATCACTACATAAATTCCCAGAATCCCTCACCTCTCCAGTCATATCCATCTGTTATTACATAGATAAGAATGAGGTCATGTGACATCACTCCCAGAATCCCTCACCTCTCCAGTCATATCCATCTGTTATTACATAGATAAGAATGAGGTCATGTGACATCACTCCCAGAATCCCTCACCTCTCCAGTCATATCCATCTGTTATTACATAGATAAGAATGAGGTCATGTGACATCACTCCCAGAATCCCTCACCTTTTCAGTCATATCCATCTTTTATTACATTGATAAGAATGAGGTCATGTGATATCACTCCCAGAATCCCTCACCTCTCCGGTCATATCCATCTTTTATTACATAGATAAGAATGAGGTCATGTGACATCACTCCCAGAATCCCTCACCTCTCCAGTCAGCCGGAAGAGTATCTGTAGGGTGAGGTTTATGATCCTGTCGGCCATCTTGTTCCTGTCTCTCTCCATGGTTGATGGGTCATCCATGAGAATTCTCTTATATAGAAGATATCAGCAGAGGATCCTGGATTGGAGAAACCTGAAGGGAAGAAGAGGAGACGATGAGAAATGGCGGCTGCTAATAGAAACAACAACAGAGAAAGAAAGAGACAAATACACAGAAAGTTCTGGATCTTGTGATCTTCTTCCTTGTGGACCTGAAGGGGTTAATAGTAATGTCCCCTCCCCCAGCGCTCCTGATGTCACCACAACCGTATATACCTCCACCTGCAGACTGTACAGGAGCCGTGTGCTTACAGGACCTGCGATGATGTCACCGTCATGTGATCAGTCACATGGAGGAGGAGGAGTCACATGATCAGGGGCTGCTGCTCTAGGCTCATCTGCTCAGTGAATGCAGGACTCTGCTGTGCTGGTTGTGATCGCTGCTGGATGAGCTGAAGTTATGTGTATGCAGCAGAGCTGTGTGTGTGTGATGTGCGTGGTGCAGAGCTGTGTATGTGTGTGTTATATATGTCTGCAGCAGAGCTGTGTGTAATGTGCATGTAGCTGAGCTGTATGTGTACACAGTAGAGCTGTATATGTGTAATGTACATGTAGCTGAGCTGTATGTGTACACAGTAGAGCTGTATATGTGTAATGTGCATGTAGCTGAGCTGTATGTGTACACAGTAGTGCTGTATATGTGTAATGTACATGTAGCAGAGCTGTATGTGTACACAGTAGAGCTGTATATGTGTAATGTGCATGTAGCTGAGCTGTGTGTACACAGTAGTGCTGTATATGTGTAATGTACATGTAGCTGAGCTGTATGTGTACACAGTAGTGCTGTATATGTGTAATGTACATGTAGCTGAGCTGTATGTGTACACAGTAGAGCTGTATAGGTGTAATGTGCATGTAGCTGAGCTGTATGTGTACACAGTAGAGTTGTATATGTGTAATGTACATGTAGCTGAGCTGTATGTGTACACAGTAGATCTGTATATGTGTAATGTACATGTAGCTGAGCTGTATGTGTACACAGTAGTGCTGTATATGTGTAATGCGCATGTAGCTGAGCTGTATGTGTACACAGTAGAGCTGTATATGTGTAATGCGCATGTAGCTGAGCTGTATGTGTACACAGTAGAGCTGTATATGTGTAATGTACATGTAGCTGAGCTGTATGTGTACACAGTAGAGCTGTATATGTGTAATGTACATGTAGCTGAGCTGTATGTGTACACAGTATAGCTGTATATGTGTAATGTACATGTAGCTGAGCTGTATGTGTACACAGTAGAGCTGTATATGTGTAATGTGCATGTAGCTGAGCTGTATGTGTACACAGTAGAGCTGGATATGTGTAATGTGCATGTAGCTGAGCTGTATGTGTACACAGTAGAGCTGTATGTGTAATGTACATGTAGCTGAGCTGTATGTGTACTCAGTAGAGCTGTATATGTGTAATGTGCATGTAGCTGAGCTGTATGTGTACACAGTAGAGCTGTATATGTGTAATGTGCATGTAGCTGGGCTGTATGTGTACACAGTAGAGCTGTATATGTGTAATGTGCATGTAGCTGAGCTGTATGTGTACACAGTAGAGCTGTATATGTGTAATGTGCATGTAGCTGAGCTGTATGTGTACACAGTAGAGCTGTATATGTGTAATGTACATGTAGCGGAGCTGTATGTGTACACAGTAGAGCTGTATATGTGTAATCTACATGTAGCTGAGCTGTATGTGTACACAGTAGAGCTGTATATGTGTAATCTACATGTAGCTGAGCTGTATGTGTACACAGTAGAGCTGTATATGTGTAATGTGCATGTAGCTGAGCTGTATGTGTACACAGTAGAGCTGTATATGTGTAATGTGCATGTAGCTGAGCTGTATATGTACACAGTAGAGCTGTATATGTGTAATGTGCATGTAGCTGAGCTGTATGTGTACACAGTAGAGCTGTATATGTGTAATGTGCATGTAGCTGAGCTGTATGTGTACACAGTAGAGCTGTATATGTGTAATGTGCATGTAGCTGAGCTGTATGTGTACACAGTAGAGCTGTATATGTGTAATGTACATGTAGCTGAGCTGTATGTGTACACAGTAGAGCTGTATATGTGTAATGTACATGTAGCTGAGCTGTATGTGTACACAGTAGAGCTGTATATGTGTAATGTACATGTAGCTGAGCTGTATGTGTACACAGTAGAGCTGTATATGTGTAATGTGCATGTAGCTGAGCTGTATGTGTACACAGTAGAGCTGTATATGTGTAATGTGCATGTAGCTGGGCTGTATGTGTACACAGTAGAGCTGTATATGTGTAATGTACATGTAGCTGAGCTGTATGTGTACACAGTAGAGCTGTATATGTGTAATGTACATGTAGCTGAGCTGTATGTGTACACAGTAGAGCTGTATATGTGTAATGTACATGTAGCTGAGCTGTATGTGTACACAGTAGAGCTGTATATGTGTAATGTACATGTAGCTGGGCTGTATGTGTACACAGTAGAGCTGTATATGTGTAATGTACATGTAGCTGAGCTGTATGTGTACACAGTAGAGCTGTATATGTGTAATGTACATGTAGCTGAGCTGTATGTGTACACAGTAGAGCTGTATATGTGTAATGGACATGTAGCTGAGCTGTATGTGTACACAGTAGAGCTGTATATGTGTAATGTACATGTAGCTGAGCTGTATGTGTACACAGTAGAGCTGTATATGTGTAATGTACATGTAGCTGAGCTGTATGTGTACACAGTAGAGCTGTATATGTGTAATGTACATGTAGCGGAGCTGTATGTGTACACAGTAGAGCTGTATATGTGTAATGTACATGTAGCTGAGCTGTATGTGTACACAGTAGAGCTGTATATGTGTAATGTACATGTAGCTGAGCTGTATGTGTACACAGTAGAGCTGTATATGTGTAATGTACATGTAGCTGAGCTGTATGTGTACACAGTAGAGCTGTATATGTGTAATGTACATGTAGCTGAGCTGTATGTGTACACAGTAGAGCTGTATATGTGTAATGTACATGTAGCTGAGCTGTATGTGTACACAGTAGAGCTGTATATGTGTAATGTATATGTAGCTGAGCTGTATGTGTAATGTGCATGTAGCTGAGCTGTATGTGTACACAGTAGAGCTGTATATGTGTAATGTACATGTAGCTGAGCTGTATGTGTACACAGTAGTGCTGTATATGTGTAATGTGCATGTAGCTGAGCTGTATGTGTACACAGTAGAGCTGTGTGTAATGTACATGTAGCTGAGCTGTATGTGTACACAGTAGAGCTGTATATGTGTAATGTACATGTAGCTGAGCTGTATGTGTATACAGTAGAGCTGTATATGTGTAATGTACATGTAGCTGAGCTGAATGTGTACACAGTAGAGCTGTATATGTGTAATGTACATGTAGCTGAGCTGTATGTGTACACAGTAGTGCTGTATATGTGTAATGTACATGTAGCTGAGCTGTATGTGTATACAGTAGAGCTGTATATGTGTAATGTACATGTAGCTGAGCTGTATGTGTACACAGTAGTGCTGTATATGTGTAATGTACATGTAGCTGAGCTGTATGTGTACACAGTAGTGCTGTATATGTGTAATGTACATGTAGCTGAGCTGTATGTGTACACAGTAGAGCTGTATATGTGTAATGTACATGTAGCTGAGCTGTATGTGTACACAGTAGAGCTGTATATGTGTAATGTACATGTTGCTGAGCTGTATGTGTACACAGTAGTGCTGTATATGTGTAATGTACATGTAGCTGAGCTGTATGTGTACACAGTAGAGCTGTATATGTGTAATGTACATGTAGCTGAGCTGTATGTGTATACAGTAGAGCTGTATATCTTATTATATATAGTACTGGCGCTTGATAAATAGGACAGATATATTCTTTTAAAAATGTATGATTTATTTATATAAGGATAAAAGAGTGATGATGAAACTTGACTGGTGTGTCCTGGAAGTTATTCCTGACAGGAATAAAATGGATTTTGTAAAAATCAGTAGAAAAAAGGTTTGTATAAAAAAACTAAACTGTTAGTGGGTATATTTCCTACCAAAGTGCCGTTGTGCTGAAAAATCCACTGGAGACGCTGGGTATGGGGAACATATACGGTGCTAGTAGAGCTGTTGAACTGCAAAAAGTAGGTTGAATAATTGTAAGTGCTTGTTTACAATGTAACTAGGTGTATGTGTATATATATATATTATGTAAATTACACTTACCCTGCCATTGTCTGGAAATAAATAAAGTGCTAAATTCAACTTGAACTTAGCACTTTATCTATTTCCAGACAATAGCAGAAATCCTTATCAGGAGACCTGGGGGACTCTTACACATTGGATGAATGGGACCAAATGTTTCATATGTTTTCTAGACAAGCTGTAGAATTTATCATCAATAAAAGACAATCTAGCTTGTTGAATACTAAAAATATTATATCTCAGCTGTTTAGAGACATTCATCAAAATAGAAACCATCCAGATATTAAAAAGTTGGCGGCAAGCATAAAATACAGAATCAATGTAAAAGAAGAAGAGATCAAAAACTAAGAAAATTCACTAGGGACTCGGTCCCAAATCCCAATGCACAGGGAAACAACTCAAGGGATTCAGAGGAGGAACTGTGAACCATTGATGAAATGATTGAAGGTATATCAGAGGAAGATCATGAAGGTATCCATGTATCACAAATCACTATACATGAGGAATACACACAAATAACTCCCAGGTCATCTCCCCAAACCAGTAACATAACTCCCACCATCCCTCTCTCACCAAACATTATAATCTTTACCTCCATTAATACAAATAATGCCCAGGAATTGGAGAATCCAGTGAAGTATCCTGTAAGTTCCACAAATAGATACATTTCACTGGAAAGTGATGTACAGTGTTATAATACTATAGAGATACTGAACACTCCAGTCCCCAGGAATAAAACCCCTTCAATTCATAGTAATAAAAAGAAAAAAATCACTAAACATGAGGAAATCAATAAAAAGCCAAAAAAAACTATCAATAAGGATTTTTTTTTTAGGTAAAAGGAAAACCATCAGGAAGAGAGGAAAAACAGGTGGGAAATGCTCCAAAACAAAAAAAAGAACACCAAACTAAGTGAAGATTCCTCAGGAGAAGATCAGAAAATATTTAACTTAAGTTCCTATACCTTCTCAAAAGAGGAAGAAACCCTAGTTAGGAAAGGTTTTAAATTTGCTCCCACAAACCAACTCAATAAATTTGATGTTTACATTGGTCTGAAAAAATTTATGAGAAACCTCACTTTGAAAAAATCTTTTATAAAAAACCCTGTCTCACACACTGAACCAATTCCAAGCACACATCAACATACTAATCTACAGAAACGTTCCAAGTTCTTCCCTCAACAGGAGTTTTCTAAAGCCTTCCACACCATTGAACATCTGGTTACGAAGGATTTACGTAAAATTAAAACTACCAAACATTATCTACCCAAAAATATCACAAAAAAAGAAGAACAGGCTATCAAAAGCATACAAAAAAAATAACAATATAATCTTACGACCAGCGGACAAAGGTGGAGGAATTATAGTACTGGATCAGGCCCAATACCATAATGAATGTATACGGCTACTAAGTGATGCTCAAACATACAAAAAATTGAATTTTGATCCTACAAATAAATATAAAAAAGATCGGAAACTATTAATAAAGAAGGGAACAGAGAAGGGTATTTTGAACAAAAAAGAAGAGCAATATTTGATGGTGGAAAATCCTAAAATTCCTATGTTCTATCAAATCCCTAAAATTCACAAGGACAATAAAAACCCACCTGGAAGACCTATAGTGTTGGGTATAAACTGCTTAACCGCCAACCTATCCCACAATGTGGATTTATTTTTGCAAAAGATTGTTGTCAAGATTCCTGCATATTTAAAAGATACAACCCACATTTTGGAAATTTTAAGTACCATAAAATGGAAAGATCACTACATTATAGGAACGCTAGATGTATCTTCCCTATACACAGTGATCCAACATGAAAAAGGGAAAGAAGCAGCGACTTATTTTTTAGGAAAAGAAGAAAACCTCACAGAGGAGCAAATTTTATATATATAGGAGAATGCATACTTTTTATCCTTTTATAAGTTTAAATACGTACCCTTACCTACTATATATGTAGGGTTATATATATATCTTTGGTGATATACTTTTTATCCTGCAACATAATTATTTTAAATATGAAGAGGATTTTTACTTGCAGTGCTGGGGCACGGCGATGGGAACCAAATTCGCACCCAGTTATTCAAATCTATATGTGGGGTGTTGGGAGTCCGCCTCCGTATACCCTGAGGGGGAGCTGGGTGCGAATTTGGTCCTGTGGAAGCGATTCATTGATGATGTGGTTTTTATTTGGAGCGGTGGAGAATCACTTTTAAAGAATTTTTTATCTGATATTAATAAAAATGAGTATTTTTTAAATTTCACAGCAGAATACAGTATAAAAAGTATTAATTTCTTGGATCTTACTATTTATATAGAGAATGGGAACATATATACAAAGACGTACCATAAGCCCACAGATTGTAATAGCTTTATCAGAAATTCGAGTTGCAATTTGCCAATTTGGCTGGAAAACATTCCAAAAAGTCAGTTCATCAGAATAAGAAGAAACTGCAGTAAAACAAATGAATATGAACAAGAAGCCCTCAAATTGCAAGAGAAATTTGCCAAAAGAGGATATGAAGAAGCCAAACTCCAAGCAACAAGAGAAGAAATAAAACAAGTAGCACGGACCACTTTATTAAAAAAGAAGGAAAAAATCATACCCATTGGAACAAAAATAGAGAGATCAGAGGAAGAAAAAATTAAAGTACTAATAATTACTACATATTCCAACCAGAGCAATAAAGTTTCTACAATAATAAAAAAACATTGGAAAATTTTAAGAGGACAAAATAATAGGGGACAAATTGTCCAATAAACCAACCTTCATCTATAAAAAAAAAAAAGCAAAACATTTAGGCAATCTCATAGCACCCACAGTTAAAATAAAAAAAAAAAATGATAACAAAAAAGTACCTCATAACATGATTCAAACAGAAATAATTGATGGTACCACAATAAAACCTCTCCCTATGGGGTTTTTTCCTTGTAAAAAAATGTTCAGCTTGCTAAAATATGCCATCTTGCGGTATTCATCCGAATACAACTTGTTCTTCCCTCTATAACCTAAGGAAGGACCCTGTGTAGAGTAGGAGACCCCACTAATCTAACACCTATAGGATCAGAATGTCCTAGAAGCCAGAAGATAGAAGTGATTTTATATCTCTAATCTGCTCATGTCCTGTTACCTTGTAGCCATATATGAGACTCTTTGAGATGACATCGCTGGATCGGTGACTAAGTTATAAAAGGAAAACTTATTTTCCCAATGTCTCTTTTATTGTTAACAAAAGATTTAAAAAAGTAGCAAATCATCGTATTTTAATGAAAATTTCTTTTTATTCACATCATATATAACAATAATTACATTCTTTGTTAATACCACATAACATCCCAACCTCCCCCCCCCCCCCCCCCATATAAAGAGACCGAAGAGAAGAAAGGGAAAACATATTTTAATAAACTTTTTATGGTGTTTTAATCTGTCCATTTATCCCATGTAACCACCAGTCTTTTCCTTTTCCTAGCGGATCCTTTGTTTGCCAGTAACTCCTATCTCTTTATTTATTAGATTTATCCAAGTCCTTATATCTGGGACCACCTCTGAAAGCCACAAGCTTACAATTAATAATCGAGCATAAAAGAGGAATTTCAAGCAAAGTTCTGAATTCTTATTTATTTCCGTATTATCTCCCAAAATAGCTACCTCAAATGTAAATGCTATATCTATCCCCAATCTATTTTTAAGTTCTTGATATATCCTTTCCCAATATTTCT
>NW_026610204.1:0-16786 GCF_029499605.1 Hyla sarda | reverse complement strand
ATATATATATATATATATATATATATATACGCGCACACACACACATATATATAAACGTATTCTCCGTTGAGATATTGCAGCCGCTGCTGTGTCCAGGCCCAGGAGCCTTAGCACTGTGCTGTGATGTCACTCAATACCACTGACATCACTAGGTGTAAACAACATCTCTCCTTTGCTGTGTATGTGACTATGGAGCTGTTTGGTGATGTCGTCTATTATGGCCTTCATAGAAGCAACAGGAGATTGTTGCATCCATCTAGAACCCTCAGAACTACAGTGCTATGATGTCACTCACTTCCACAGGCCTTGCAGAGTGTAAACAACAACAACCCAGCTTTGTTGTGTATGTAACCATAGGGATTTGTGATGTCACCTAGAACCTTCACAGCAGCGACAGCTTTATGAGGAGCATCAGCACTGCTCTGCCTGAGCAGAACCATCACCGCCATAGGTTGTCAAATAACCCGGATTTAACCCACACAGGTAAGTCCAATGGGGTGCAGGCATGTCCTCTATGCTTACAGCTTCCCGTGGGTGTTGGTTTGATACCGTTTGGGGACAGCCAAGGAGGCATCTGCAGGCAACAAAGGTAGGTGTGTGCTTGTGTGTGTGTTTCCTATGCAGATCCTAAGCCCAGTGTCACATGCAAGTAGGAGGAGTAAGAAGGGTTCCTGGCAAATCCGGGTTATGGATTGCATTTAAAAAGGCCCCGTGGGAGTGCAATGGGCCCCTGTCTTGCTGCTTAGCAATAATGGTATGGGTTTAGGTTCTGCTGTGTGTACTGGTGGTTGACTGCCCCCCAGCCCAGAGTGTGCATGGAAAATTGTCTGGCAGCCTCCCTGACAGCAAGCAGTGATAGTGCCCATGAAGGGGACCTTGTTGGGCCCGCCCCTTTCACGGTTATCGCTTCTCGGCCTTTTGGCTAAGATCAAGTGTAGTATCTGTTCTTATCAGTTTAATATCTGATACGTCCCCTATCTGGGGACCATATATTAAATGGATTTTTGAGAACGGGGGCCGATTTCGAAGCTTGCTTCCGTCGCCCTATGCATTGACCCGATATGGCAGTATCTTCGGGTACAGTGCACCACCCCCTTACAGGGTTAAAAAGAAAGATTCCTACTTTCATTGCTACCTGCTTGCTGGCTAGCCAGCTAGCCAGCCCTGTGGGCCTTGCTGCTGCAGCCAAAAAACAAAAGGTGGTGCTGCTGCTGCTGCTTCTGCTGCTTCTGCTTGTGTCTGGCCGCTGTTGGAGCGTCCAGGCACAGGACTTCTGCTGCTGCTGACTAAATGGCCTCCTTAATTGGATCATTTGAGTAGCCAGCACACCTGTGCAGGTAGGGCATGACATGATAGGCAGCTGCCTTGATAGCGGGTGGGTGCTGAATGTTCCTAATTGACAAAATAAGATTAATGCTTATGAAGAAATATAAAATCTCATCCCTTCCCCAATATCGCGCCACACCCCTACCCCTTAATTCCCTGGTTGAACTTGATGGACATATGTCTTTTTTCGACCGTACTAACTATGTAACTATGTAACATAACATGGGGGGGGGGGGGGGGTCTCCTGGCTGTATACACAGGTGTGTCATTGCTGTACATTGACCATGCATTGCTTCTGTGGTATTGCAAAGGCAAAGACAAATGCTTCCAGCCATCCATTGCACTAATGGATTGGTCATCAGCTGGCTGTCTATGTCCCGCATCAATATAGACCAAAGTACAGAGGGTTAGGCTATGCTATTGTGCACCTACCTGATGCATCAGAAGGTGCGAGGCCCTTGCTAAATTCTGTGCACAGACTTTGAGATCTATACTTTAGACTGTATCTAAACCTGCTCCAACATGGACTGACATTCTGGCCTACTTTCAGCCGATGCGACTTGTCTGTCGCTGAACAGTCGCTTTTTATGTATTCAGCACCTATGTATAATGTTGTAAAAATGCTCTAGAAGCTAAAGTCGCAGAAATGTCACACATATTTGGCCTGCAACTTTCTGTGCGACAAATTCAGACAGGAAAAATCAGTATAAATCCTTAGAAAATTATCCCCCAGTGTCTCCATCTGCTGGCGGTATTGAATAAGCATTGCTGCACTGATGGGGTATGCATTAGACGAAAAAAAAGAAGAAAAAGAAGAATAATACGCCCAGAAAAGAGGCGAAAAGGAGAAAAACGTAAAAAAACGTGAAAAAAAAGTAAGAGGAAGAGAAGGGAAAAAAAGGTGGAAATGGGTTTAAAAGTGATTTCGGCGGAGAAATATATATATATATATATATATATATATATATATATATATATATACGCGCACACACACACATATATATAAACGTATTCTCCGTTGAGATATTGCAGCCGCTGCTGTGTCCAGGCCCAGGAGCCTTAGCACTGTGCTGTGATGTCACTCAATACCACTGACATCACTAGGTGTAAACAACATCTCTCCTTTGCTGTGTATGTGACTATGGAGCTGTTTGGTGATGTCGTCTATTATGGCCTTCATAGAAGCAACAGGAGATTGTTGCATCCATCTAGAACCCTCAGAACTACAGTGCTATGATGTCACTCACTTCCACAGGCCTTGCAGAGTGTAAACAACAACAACCCAGCTTTGTTGTGTATGTAACCATAGGGATTTGTGATGTCACCTAGAACCTTCACAGCAGCGACAGCTTTATGAGGAGCATCAGCACTGCTCTGCCTGAGCAGAACCATCACCGCCATAGGTTGTCAAATAACCCGGATTTAACCCACACAGGTAAGTCCAATGGGGTGCAGGCATGTCCTCTATGCTTACAGCTTCCCGTGGGTGTTGGTTTGATACCGTTTGGGGACAGCCAAGGAGGCATCTGCAGGCAACAAAGGTAGGTGTGTGCTTGTGTGTGTGTTTCCTATGCAGATCCTAAGCCCAGTGTCACATGCAAGTAGGAGGAGTAAGAAGGGTTCCTGGCAAATCCGGGTTATGGATTGCATTTAAAAAGGCCCCGTGGGAGTGCAATGGGCCCCTGTCTTGCTGCTTAGCAATAATGGTATGGGTTTAGGTTCTGCTGTGTGTACTGGTGGTTGACTGCCCCCCAGCCCAGAGTGTGCATGGAAAATTGTCTGGCAGCCTCCCTGACAGCAAGCAGTGATAGTGCCCATGAAGGGGACCTTGTTGGGCCCGCCCCTTTCACGGTTATCGCTTCTCGGCCTTTTGGCTAAGATCAAGTGTAGTATCTGTTCTTATCAGTTTAATATCTGATACGTCCCCTATCTGGGGACCATATATTAAATGGATTTTTGAGAACGGGGGCCGATTTCGAAGCTTGCTTCCGTCGCCCTATGCATTGACCCGATATGGCAGTATCTTCGGGTACAGTGCACCACCCCCTTACAGGGTTAAAAAGAAAGATTCCTACTTTCATTGCTACCTGCTTGCTGGCTAGCCAGCTAGCCAGCCCTGTGGGCCTTGCTGCTACAGCCAAAAAACAAAAGGTGGTGCTGCTGCTGCTGCTTCTGCTGCTTCTGCTTGTGTCTGGCCGCTGTTGGAGCGTCCAGGCACAGGACTTCTGCTGCTGCTGACTAAATGGCCTCCTTAATTGGATCATTTGAGTAGCCAGCACACCTGTGCAGGTAGGGCATGACATGATAGGCAGCTGCCTTGATAGCGGGTGGGTGCTGAATGTTCCTAATTGACAAAATAAGATTAATGCTTATGAAGAAATATAAAATCTCATCCCTTCCCCAATATCGCGCCACACCCCTACCCCTTAATTCCCTGGTTGAACTTGATGGACATATGTCTTTTTTCGACCGTACTAACTATGTAACTATGTAACATAACATGGGGGGGGGGGGGTCTCCTGGCTGTTCACACAGGTGTGTCATTGCTGTACATTGACCATGCATTGCTTCTGTGGTATTGCAAAGGCAAAGACAAATGCTTCCAGCCATCCATTGCACTAATGGATTGGTCATCAGCTGGCTGTCTATGTCCCGCATCAATATAGACCAAAGTACAGAGGGTTAGGCTATGCTATTGTGCACCTACCTGATGCATCAGAAGGTGCGAGGCCCTTGCTAAATTCTGTGCACAGACTTTGAGATCTATACTTTAGACTGTATCTAAACCTGCTCCAACATGGACTGACATTCTGGCCTACTTTCAGCCGATGCGACTTGTCTGTCGCTGAACAGTCGCTTTTTATGTATTCAGCACCTATGTATAATGTTGTAAAAATGCTCTAGAAGCTAAAGTCGCAGAAATGTCACACATATTTGGCCTGCAACTTTCTGTGCGACAAATTCAGACAGGAAAAATCAGTATAAATCCTTAGAAAATTATCCCCCAGTGTCTCCATCTGCTGGCGGTATTGAATAAGCATTGCTGCACTGATGGGGTATGCATTAGACGAAAAAAAAGAAGAAAAAGAAGAATAATACGCCCAGAAAAGAGGCGAAAAGGAGAAAAACGTAAAAAAACGTGAAAAAAAAGTAAGAGGAAGAGAAGGGAAAAAAAGGTGGAAATGGGTTTAAAAGTGATTTCGGCGGAGAAATATATATATATATATATATATATATATATATATATATATATATATATACGCGCACACACACACATATATATAAACGTATTCTCCGTTGAGATATTGCAGCCGCTGCTGTGTCCAGGCCCAGGAGCCTTAGCACTGTGCTGTGATGTCACTCAATACCACTGACATCACTAGGTGTAAACAACATCTCTCCTTTGCTGTGTATGTGACTATGGAGCTGTTTGGTGATGTCGTCTATTATGGCCTTCATAGAAGCAACAGGAGATTGTTGCATCCATCTAGAACCCTCAGAACTACAGTGCTATGATGTCACTCACTTCCACAGGCCTTGCAGAGTGTAAACAACAACAACCCAGCTTTGTTGTGTATGTAACCATAGGGATTTGTGATGTCACCTAGAACCTTCACAGCAGCGACAGCTTTATGAGGAGCATCAGCACTGCTCTGCCTGAGCAGAACCATCACCGCCATAGGTTGTCAAATAACCCGGATTTAACCCACACAGGTAAGTCCAATGGGGTGCAGGCATGTCCTCTATGCTTACAGCTTCCCGTGGGTGTTGGTTTGATACCGTTTGGGGACAGCCAAGGAGGCATCTGCAGGCAACAAAGGTAGGTGTGTGCTTGTGTGTGTGTTTCCTATGCAGATCCTAAGCCCAGTGTCACATGCAAGTAGGAGGAGTAAGAAGGGTTCCTGGCAAATCCGGGTTATGGATTGCATTTAAAAAGGCCCCGTGGGAGTGCAATGGGCCCCTGTCTTGCTGCTTAGCAATAATGGTATGGGTTTAGGTTCTGCTGTGTGTACTGGTGGTTGACTGCCCCCCAGCCCAGAGTGTGCATGGAAAATTGTCTGGCAGCCTCCCTGACAGCAAGCAGTGATAGTGCCCATGAAGGGGACCTTGTTGGGCCCGCCCCTTTCACGGTTATCGCTTCTCGGCCTTTTGGCTAAGATCAAGTGTAGTATCTGTTCTTATCAGTTTAATATCTGATACGTCCCCTATCTGGGGACCATATATTAAATGGATTTTTGAGAACGGGGGCCGATTTCGAAGCTTGCTTCCGTCGCCCTATGCATTGACCCGATATGGCAGTATCTTCGGGTACAGTGCACCACCCCCTTACAGGGTTAAAAAGAAAGATTCCTACTTTCATTGCTACCTGCTTGCTGGCTAGCCAGCTAGCCAGCCCTGTGGGCCTTGCTGCTACAGCCAAAAAACAAAAGGTGGTGCTGCTGCTGCTGCTTCTGCTGCTTCTGCTTGTGTCTGGCCGCTGTTGGAGCGTCCAGGCACAGGACTTCTGCTGCTGCTGACTAAATGGCCTCCTTAATTGGATCATTTGAGTAGCCAGCACACCTGTGCAGGTAGGGCATGACATGATAGGCAGCTGCCTTGATAGCGGGTGGGTGCTGAATGTTCCTAATTGACAAAATAAGATTAATGCTTATGAAGAAATATAAAATCTCATCCCTTCCCCAATATCGCGCCACACCCCTACCCCTTAATTCCCTGGTTGAACTTGATGGACATATGTCTTTTTTCGACCGTACTAACTATGTAACTATGTAACATAACATGGGGGGGGGGGGGGTCTCCTGGCTGTTCACACAGGTGTGTCATTGCTGTACATTGACCATGCATTGCTTCTGTGGTATTGCAAAGGCAAAGACAAATGCTTCCAGCCATCCATTGCACTAATGGATTGGTCATCAGCTGGCTGTCTATGTCCCGCATCAATATAGACCAAAGTACAGAGGGTTAGGCTATGCTATTGTGCACCTACCTGATGCATCAGAAGGTGCGAGGCCCTTGCTAAATTCTGTGCACAGACTTTGAGATCTATACTTTAGACTGTATCTAAACCTGCTCCAACATGGACTGACATTCTGGCCTACTTTCAGCCGATGCGACTTGTCTGTCGCTGAACAGTCGCTTTTTATGTATTCAGCACCTATGTATAATGTTGTAAAAATGCTCTAGAAGCTAAAGTCGCAGAAATGTCACACATATTTGGCCTGCAACTTTCTGTGCGACAAATTCAGACAGGAAAAATCAGTATAAATCCTTAGAAAATTATCCCCCAGTGTCTCCATCTGCTGGCGGTATTGAATAAGCATTGCTGCACTGATGGGGTATGCATTAGACGAAAAAAAAGAAGAAAAAGAAGAATAATACGCCCAGAAAAGAGGCGAAAAGGAGAAAAACGTAAAAAAACGTGAAAAAAAAGTAAGAGGAAGAGAAGGGAAAAAAAGGTGGAAATGGGTTTAAAAGTGATTTCGGCGGAGAAATATATATATATATATATATATATATATATATATATATATACGCGCACACACACACATATATATAAACGTATTCTCCGTTGAGATATTGCAGCCGCTGCTGTGTCCAGGCCCAGGAGCCTTAGCACTGTGCTGTGATGTCACTCAATACCACTGACATCACTAGGTGTAAACAACATCTCTCCTTTGCTGTGTATGTGACTATGGAGCTGTTTGGTGATGTCGTCTATTATGGCCTTCATAGAAGCAACAGGAGATTGTTGCATCCATCTAGAACCCTCAGAACTACAGTGCTATGATGTCACTCACTTCCACAGGCCTTGCAGAGTGTAAACAACAACAACCCAGCTTTGTTGTGTATGTAACCATAGGGATTTGTGATGTCACCTAGAACCTTCACAGCAGCGACAGCTTTATGAGGAGCATCAGCACTGCTCTGCCTGAGCAGAACCATCACCGCCATAGGTTGTCAAATAACCCGGATTTAACCCACACAGGTAAGTCCAATGGGGTGCAGGCATGTCCTCTATGCTTACAGCTTCCCGTGGGTGTTGGTTTGATACCGTTTGGGGACAGCCAAGGAGGCATCTGCAGGCAACAAAGGTAGGTGTGTGCTTGTGTGTGTGTTTCCTATGCAGATCCTAAGCCCAGTGTCACATGCAAGTAGGAGGAGTAAGAAGGGTTCCTGGCAAATCCGGGTTATGGATTGCATTTAAAAAGGCCCCGTGGGAGTGCAATGGGCCCCTGTCTTGCTGCTTAGCAATAATGGTATGGGTTTAGGTTCTGCTGTGTGTACTGGTGGTTGACTGCCCCCCAGCCCAGAGTGTGCATGGAAAATTGTCTGGCAGCCTCCCTGACAGCAAGCAGTGATAGTGCCCATGAAGGGGACCTTGTTGGGCCCGCCCCTTTCACGGTTATCGCTTCTCGGCCTTTTGGCTAAGATCAAGTGTAGTATCTGTTCTTATCAGTTTAATATCTGATACGTCCCCTATCTGGGGACCATATATTAAATGGATTTTTGAGAACGGGGGCCGATTTCGAAGCTTGCTTCCGTCGCCCTATGCATTGACCCGATATGGCAGTATCTTCGGGTACAGTGCACCACCCCCTTACAGGGTTAAAAAGAAAGATTCCTACTTTCATTGCTACCTGCTTGCTGGCTAGCCAGCTAGCCAGCCCTGTGGGCCTTGCTGCTGCAGCCAAAAAACAAAAGGTGGTGCTGCTGCTGCTGCTTCTGCTGCTTCTGCTTGTGTCTGGCCGCTGTTGGAGCGTCCAGGCACAGGACTTCTGCTGCTGCTGACTAAATGGCCTCCTTAATTGGATCATTTGAGTAGCCAGCACACCTGTGCAGGTAGGGCATGACATGATAGGCAGCTGCCTTGATAGCGGGTGGGTGCTGAATGTTCCTAATTGACAAAATAAGATTAATGCTTATGAAGAAATATAAAATCTCATCCCTTCCCCAATATCGCGCCACACCCCTACCCCTTAATTCCCTGGTTGAACTTGATGGACATATGTCTTTTTTCGACCGTACTAACTATGTAACTATGTAACATAACATGGGGGGGGGTCTCCTGGCTGTTCACACAGGTGTGTCATTGCTGTACATTGACCATGCATTGCTTCTGTGGTATTGCAAAGGCAAAGACAAATGCTTCCAGCCATCCATTGCACTAATGGATTGGTCATCAGCTGGCTGTCTATGTCCCGCATCAATATAGACCAAAGTACAGAGGGTTAGGCTATGCTATTGTGCACCTACCTGATGCATCAGAAGGTGCGAGGCCCTTGCTAAATTCTGTGCACAGACTTTGAGATCTATACTTTAGACTGTATCTAAACCTGCTCCAACATGGACTGACATTCTGGCCTACTTTCAGCCGATGCGACTTGTCTGTCGCTGAACAGTCGCTTTTTATGTATTCAGCACCTATGTATAATGTTGTAAAAATGCTCTAGAAGCTAAAGTCGCAGAAATGTCACACATATTTGGCCTGCAACTTTCTGTGCGACAAATTCAGACAGGAAAAATCAGTATAAATCCTTAGAAAATTATCCCCCAGTGTCTCCATCTGCTGGCGGTATTGAATAAGCATTGCTGCACTGATGGGGTATGCATTAGACGAAAAAAAAGAAGAAAAAGAAGAATAATACGCCCAGAAAAGAGGCGAAAAGGAGAAAAACGTAAAAAAACGTGAAAAAAAAGTAAGAGGAAGAGAAGGGAAAAAAAGGTGGAAATGGGTTTAAAAGTGATTTCGGCGGAGAAATATATATATATATATATATATATATATATATATATATATATATACGCGCACACACACACATATATATAAACGTATTCTCCGTTGAGATATTGCAGCCGCTGCTGTGTCCAGGCCCAGGAGCCTTAGCACTGTGCTGTGATGTCACTCAATACCACTGACATCACTAGGTGTAAACAACATCTCTCCTTTGCTGTGTATGTGACTATGGAGCTGTTTGGTGATGTCGTCTATTATGGCCTTCATAGAAGCAACAGGAGATTGTTGCATCCATCTAGAACCCTCAGAACTACAGTGCTATGATGTCACTCACTTCCACAGGCCTTGCAGAGTGTAAACAACAACAACCCAGCTTTGTTGTGTATGTAACCATAGGGATTTGTGATGTCACCTAGAACCTTCACAGCAGCGACAGCTTTATGAGGAGCATCAGCACTGCTCTGCCTGAGCAGAACCATCACCGCCATAGGTTGTCAAATAACCCGGATTTAACCCACACAGGTAAGTCCAATGGGGTGCAGGCATGTCCTCTATGCTTACAGCTTCCCGTGGGTGTTGGTTTGATACCGTTTGGGGACAGCCAAGGAGGCATCTGCAGGCAACAAAGGTAGGTGTGTGCTTGTGTGTGTGTTTCCTATGCAGATCCTAAGCCCAGTGTCACATGCAAGTAGGAGGAGTAAGAAGGGTTCCTGGCAAATCCGGGTTATGGATTGCATTTAAAAAGGCCCCGTGGGAGTGCAATGGGCCCCTGTCTTGCTGCTTAGCAATAATGGTATGGGTTTAGGTTCTGCTGTGTGTACTGGTGGTTGACTGCCCCCCAGCCCAGAGTGTGCATGGAAAATTGTCTGGCAGCCTCCCTGACAGCAAGCAGTGATAGTGCCCATGAAGGGGACCTTGTTGGGCCCGCCCCTTTCACGGTTATCGCTTCTCGGCCTTTTGGCTAAGATCAAGTGTAGTATCTGTTCTTATCAGTTTAATATCTGATACGTCCCCTATCTGGGGACCATATATTAAATGGATTTTTGAGAACGGGGGCCGATTTCGAAGCTTGCTTCCGTCGCCCTATGCATTGACCCGATATGGCAGTATCTTCGGGTACAGTGCACCACCCCCTTACAGGGTTAAAAAGAAAGATTCCTACTTTCATTGCTACCTGCTTGCTGGCTAGCCAGCTAGCCAGCCCTGTGGGCCTTGCTGCTGCAGCCAAAAAACAAAAGGTGGTGCTGCTGCTGCTGCTTCTGCTGCTTCTGCTTGTGTCTGGCCGCTGTTGGAGCGTCCAGGCACAGGACTTCTGCTGCTGCTGACTAAATGGCCTCCTTAATTGGATCATTTGAGTAGCCAGCACACCTGTGCAGGTAGGGCATGACATGATAGGCAGCTGCCTTGATAGCGGGTGGGTGCTGAATGTTCCTAATTGACAAAATAAGATTAATGCTTATGAAGAAATATAAAATCTCATCCCTTCCCCAATATCGCGCCACACCCCTACCCCTTAATTCCCTGGTTGAACTTGATGGACATATGTCTTTTTTCGACCGTACTAACTATGTAACTATGTAACATAACATGGGGGGGGGGGGTCTCCTGGCTGTTCACACAGGTGTGTCATTGCTGTACATTGACCATGCATTGCTTCTGTGGTATTGCAAAGGCAAAGACAAATGCTTCCAGCCATCCATTGCACTAATGGATTGGTCATCAGCTGGCTGTCTATGTCCCGCATCAATATAGACCAAAGTACAGAGGGTTAGGCTATGCTATTGTGCACCTACCTGATGCATCAGAAGGTGCGAGGCCCTTGCTAAATTCTGTGCACAGACTTTGAGATCTATACTTTAGACTGTATCTAAACCTGCTCCAACATGGACTGACATTCTGGCCTACTTTCAGCCGATGCGACTTGTCTGTCGCTGAACAGTCGCTTTTTATGTATTCAGCACCTATGTATAATGTTGTAAAAATGCTCTAGAAGCTAAAGTCGCAGAAATGTCACACATATTTGGCCTGCAACTTTCTGTGCGACAAATTCAGACAGGAAAAATCAGTATAAATCCTTAGAAAATTATCCCCCAGTGTCTCCATCTGCTGGCGGTATTGAATAAGCATTGCTGCACTGATGGGGTATGCATTAGACGAAAAAAAAGAAGAAAAAGAAGAATAATACGCCCAGAAAAGAGGCGAAAAGGAGAAAAACGTAAAAAAACGTGAAAAAAAAGTAAGAGGAAGAGAAGGGAAAAAAAGGTGGAAATGGGTTTAAAAGTGATTTCGGCGGAGAATATATATATATATATATATATATATATATATATATATATATATATACGCGCACACACACACATATATATAAACGTATTCTCCGTTGAGATATTGCAGCCGCTGCTGTGTCCAGGCCCAGGAGCCTTAGCACTGTGCTGTGATGTCACTCAATACCACTGACATCACTAGGTGTAAACAACATCTCTCCTTTGCTGTGTATGTGACTATGGAGCTGTTTGGTGATGTCGTCTATTATGGCCTTCATAGAAGCAACAGGAGATTGTTGCATCCATCTAGAACCCTCAGAACTACAGTGCTATGATGTCACTCACTTCCACAGGCCTTGCAGAGTGTAAACAACAACAACCCAGCTTTGTTGTGTATGTAACCATAGGGATTTGTGATGTCACCTAGAACCTTCACAGCAGCGACAGCTTTATGAGGAGCATCAGCACTGCTCTGCCTGAGCAGAACCATCACCGCCATAGGTTGTCAAATAACCCGGATTTAACCCACACAGGTAAGTCCAATGGGGTGCAGGCATGTCCTCTATGCTTACAGCTTCCCGTGGGTGTTGGTTTGATACCGTTTGGGGACAGCCAAGGAGGCATCTGCAGGCAACAAAGGTAGGTGTGTGCTTGTGTGTGTGTTTCCTATGCAGATCCTAAGCCCAGTGTCACATGCAAGTAGGAGGAGTAAGAAGGGTTCCTGGCAAATCCGGGTTATGGATTGCATTTAAAAAGGCCCCGTGGGAGTGCAATGGGCCCCTGTCTTGCTGCTTAGCAATAATGGTATGGGTTTAGGTTCTGCTGTGTGTACTGGTGGTTGACTGCCCCCCAGCCCAGAGTGTGCATGGAAAATTGTCTGGCAGCCTCCCTGACAGCAAGCAGTGATAGTGCCCATGAAGGGGACCTTGTTGGGCCCGCCCCTTTCACGGTTATCGCTTCTCGGCCTTTTGGCTAAGATCAAGTGTAGTATCTGTTCTTATCAGTTTAATATCTGATACGTCCCCTATCTGGGGACCATATATTAAATGGATTTTTGAGAACGGGGGCCGATTTCGAAGCTTGCTTCCGTCGCCCTATGCATTGACCCGATATGGCAGTATCTTCGGGTACAGTGCACCACCCCCTTACAGGGTTAAAAAGAAAGATTCCTACTTTCATTGCTACCTGCTTGCTGGCTAGCCAGCTAGCCAGCCCTGTGGGCCTTGCTGCTGCAGCCAAAAAACAAAAGGTGGTGCTGCTGCTGCTGCTGCTGCTGCTTCTGCTGCTTCTGCTTGTGTCTGGCCGCTGTTGGAGCGTCCAGGCACAGGACTTCTGCTGCTGCTGACTAAATGGCCTCCTTAATTGGATCATTTGAGTAGCCAGCACACCTGTGCAGGTAGGGCATGACATGATAGGCAGCTGCCTTGATAGCGGGTGGGTGCTGAATGTTCCTAATTGACAAAATAAGATTAATGCTTATGAAGAAATATAAAATCTCATCCCTTCCCCAATATCGCGCCACACCCCTACCCCTTAATTCCCTGGTTGAACTTGATGGACATATGTCTTTTTTCGACCGTACTAACTATGTAACTATGTAACATAACATGGGGGGGGGGGGGTCTCCTGGCTGTTCACACAGGTGTGTCATTGCTGTACATTGACCATGCATTGCTTCTGTGGTATTGCAAAGGCAAAGACAAATGCTTCCAGCCATCCATTGCACTAATGGATTGGTCATCAGCTGGCTGTCTATGTCCCGCATCAATATAGACCAAAGTACAGAGGGTTAGGCTATGCTATTGTGCACCTACCTGATGCATCAGAAGGTGCGAGGCCCTTGCTAAATTCTGTGCACAGACTTTGAGATCTATACTTTAGACTGTATCTAAACCTGCTCCAACATGGACTGACATTCTGGCCTACTTTCAGCCGATGCGACTTGTCTGTCGCTGAACAGTCGCTTTTTATGTATTCAGCACCTATGTATAATGTTGTAAAAATGCTCTAGAAGCTAAAGTCGCAGAAATGTCACACATATTTGGCCTGCAACTTTCTGTGCGACAAATTCAGACAGGAAAAATCAGTATAAATCCTTAGAAAATTATCCCCCAGTGTCTCCATCTGCTGGCGGTATTGAATAAGCATTGCTGCACTGATGGGGTATGCATTAGACGAAAAAAAAGAAGAAAAAGAAGAATAATACGCCCAGAAAAGAGGCGAAAAGGAGAAAAACGTAAAAAAACGTGAAAAAAAAGTAAGAGGAAGAGAAGGGAAAAAAAGGTGGAAATGGGTTTAAAAGTGATTTCGGCGGAGAATATATATATATATATATATATATATATATATATATATATACGCGCACACACACACATATATATAAACGTATTCTCCGTTGAGATATTGCAGCCGCTGCTGTGTCCAGGCCCAGGAGCCTTAGCACTGTGCTGTGATGTCACTCAATACCACTGACATCACTAGGTGTAAACAACATCTCTCCTTTGCTGTGTATGTGACTATGGAGCTGTTTGGTGATGTCGTCTATTATGGCCTTCATAGAAGCAACAGGAGATTGTTGCATCCATCTAGAACCCTCAGAACTACAGTGCTATGATGTCACTCACTTCCACAGGCCTTGCAGAGTGTAAACAACAACAACCCAGCTTTGTTGTGTATGTAACCATAGGGATTTGTGATGTCACCTAGAACCTTCACAGCAGCGACAGCTTTATGAGGAGCATCAGCACTGCTCTGCCTGAGCAGAACCATCACCGCCATAGGTTGTCAAATAACCCGGATTTAACCCACACAGGTAAGTCCAATGGGGTGCAGGCATGTCCTCTATGCTTACAGCTTCCCGTGGGTGTTGGTTTGATACCGTTTGGGGACAGCCAAGGAGGCATCTGCAGGCAACAAAGGTAGGTGTGTGCTTGTGTGTGTGTTTCCTATGCAGATCCTAAGCCCAGTGTCACATGCAAGTAGGAGGAGTAAGAAGGGTTCCTGGCAAATCCGGGTTATGGATTGCATTTAAAAAGGCCCCATGGGAGTGCAATGGGCCCCTGTCTTGCTGCTTAGCAATAATGGTATGGGTTTAGGTTCTGCTGTGTGTACTGGTGGTTGACTGCCCCCCAGCCCAGAGTGTGCATGGAAAATTGTCTGGCAGCCTCCCTGACAGCAAGCAGTGATAGTGCCCATGAAGGGGACCTTGTTGGGCCCGCCCCTTTCACGGTTATCGCTTCTCGGCCTTTTGGCTAAGATCAAGTGTAGTATCTGTTCTTATCAGTTTAATATCTGATACGTCCCCTATCTGGGGACCATATATTAAATGGATTTTTGAGAACGGGGGCCGATTTCGAAGCTTGCTTCCGTCGCCCTATGCATTGACCCGATATGGCAGTATCTTCGGGTACAGTGCACCACCCCCTTACAGGGTTAAAAAGAAAGATTCCTACTTTCATTGCTACCTGCTTGCTGGCTAGCCAGCTAGCCAGCCCTGTGGGCCTTGCTGCTGCAGCCAAAAAACAAAAGGTGGTGCTGCTGCTGCTGCTTCTGCTGCTTCTGCTTGTGTCTGGCCGCTGTTGGAGCGTCCAGGCACAGGACTTCTGCTGCTGCTGACTAAATGGCCTCCTTAATTGGATCATTTGAGTAGCCAGCACACCTGTGCAGGTAGGGCATGACATGATAGGCAGCTGCCTTGATAGCGGGTGGGTGCTGAATGTTCCTAATTGACAAAATAAGATTAATGCTTATGAAGAAATATAAAATCTCATCCCTTCCCCAATATCGCGCCACACCCCTACCCCTTAATTCCCTGGTTGAACTTGATGGACATATGTCTTTTTTCGACCGTACTAACTATGTAACTATGTAACATAACATGGGGGGGGGTCTCCTGGCTGTTCACACAGGTGTGTCATTGCTGTACATTGACCATGCATTGCTTCTGTGGTATTGCAAAGGCAAAGACAAATGCTTCCAGCCATCCATTGCACTAATGGATTGGTCATCAGCTGGCTGTCTATGTCCCGCATCAATATAGACCAAAGTACAGAGGGTTAGGCTATGCTATTGTGCACCTACCTGATGCATCAGAAGGTGCGAGGCCCTTGCTAAATTCTGTGCACAGACTTTGAGATCTATACTTTAGACTGTATCTAAACCTGCTCCAACATGGACTGACATTCTGGCCTACTTTCAGCCGATGCGACTTGTCTGTCGCTGAACAGTCGCTTTTTATGTATTCAGCACCTATGTATAATGTTGTAAAAATGCTCTAGAAGCTAAAGTCGCAGAAATGTCACACATATTTGGCCTGCAACTTTCTGTGCGACAAATTCAGACAGGAAAAATCAGTATAAATCCTTAGAAAATTATCCCCCAGTGTCTCCATCTGCTGGCGGTATTGAATAAGCATTGCTGCACTGATGGGGTATGCATTAGACGAAAAAAAAGAAGAAAAAGAAGAATAATACGCCCAGAAAAGAGGCGAAAAGGAGAAAAACGTAAAAAAACGTGAAAAAAAAGTAAGAGGAAGAGAAGGGAAAAAAAGGTGGAAATGGGTTTAAAAGTGATTTCGGCGGAGATATATATATATATATATATATATATATATATATATATATATATACGCGCACACACACACATATATATAAACGTATTCTCCGTTGAGATATTGCAGCCGCTGCTGTGTCCAGGCCCAGGAGCCTTAGCACTGTGCTGTGATGTCACTCAATACCACTGACATCACTAGGTGTAAACAACATCTCTCCTTTGCTGTGTATGTGACTATGGAGCTGTTTGGTGATGTCGTCTATTATGGCCTTCATAGAAGCAACAGGAGATTGTTGCATCCATCTAGAACCCTCAGAACTACAGTGCTATGATGTCACTCACTTCCACAGGCCTTGCAGAGTGTAAACAACAACAACCCAGCTTTGTTGTGTATGTAACCATAGGGATTTGTGATGTCACCTAGAACCTTCACAGCAGCGACAGCTTTATGAGGAGCATCAGCACTGCTCTGCCTGAGCAGAACCATCACCGCCATAGGTTGTCAAATAACCCGGATTTAACCCACACAGGTAAGTCCAATGGGGTGCAGGCATGTCCTCTATGCTTACAGCTTCCCGTGGGTGTTGGTTTGATACCGTTTGGGGACAGCCAAGGAGGCATCTGCAGGCAACAAAGGTAGGTGTGTGCTTGTGTGTGTGTTTCCTATGCAGATCCTAAGCCCAGTGTCACATGCAAGTAGGAGGAGTAAGAAGGGTTCCTGGCAAATCCGGGTTATGGATTGCATTTAAAAAGGCCCCGTGGGAGTGCAATGGGCCCCTGTCTTGCTGCTTAGCAATAATGGTATGGGTTTAGGTTCTGCTGTGTGTACTGGTGGTTGACTGCCCCCCAGCCCAGAGTGTGCATGGAAAATTGTCTGGCAGCCTCCCTGACAGCAAGCAGTGATAGTGCC
>NW_026610203.1:0-16803 GCF_029499605.1 Hyla sarda | reverse complement strand
TCCCTGCCCTGCGCTTCTCCTATGATGCAGGTAGCACCATTAGCTGCCTGCATCATCTGCTCTGGCCAGGCCTGACTAGAAGAGGCCAGAGCAGCGGAGCAGTGCGGGACCTGGGACGGCGATTCTAAGCTCTCAGGTAAAAATTTGTGTTCCCCCATCTGTGACTCTCCAGTTATTGTAGAACTACAGCTACCATCATGACCTTTTGTCTGTGCATGATGGGAGTTGTAGTTTTACAACAGATGGAGAGTTACAGTGGCAAAGTTCATATGGGGGCACAGTGGCATTAATTCTGGGGCACAGTGGCATAATTAATTCTGTGGGTACAGTGGCATCATTAATTCTGTGGGTACAGTGGCATCATTAATTATATGGGTACAGTGGCATCACTTATTTGGTGGTCACAGTGGAATCCTTAATTCTGTGGTCACAGTGGCATCATTAATTCTGTGGGGCACAGTGGCATCATTAATTATGTGGGTACAGTGGCATCATTAATTCTATGGGTACTGTGGCATCATTAATTCTGTGGGTACTGGGGCATCATTAATTCTGTGGGTACAGTGGCATCATTAATTCTGTGGGTACAGTGGCATCATTAATTCTGTGACCACAGAATTAATGATGCCACTGTACCCACAGAATTAATGATGCCACTGTACCCACAGAATTAATGATGTCACTGTGCCTACAGAATTAATGATGCCACTGTGCCTCCAAAAGTAATGATGCCACTGTGCCCCACAGAATTAATGATTCCACTGTGCCCCACAGAATTAATGATGCCACTGTGCCCCACAGAATTAATGATGCCACAGTACCCACAGAATTAATGATGCCACTGTACCCACAGAATTAATGATGCCACTGTACCCACAGAATTAATGATGCCACTGTGACCACAGAATTAATGATGCCACTGTGACCACAGAATTAATGATGCCACTGTGACCACAGAATTAATGATGCCACTGTGACCACAGAATTAATGATGCCACTGTACCCACAGAATTAATGATGCCACTGTACCCACAGAATTAATCATGCCACTGTGACCACAGAATTAATGATGCCACTGTACCCACAGTGACATCATTAATTCTGTGGGTACTGTGGCATGATTAATTCTGTGGGTACAGTGGCATTATTAATTCTGTGGGTACAGTGGCATCATTAATTCTGTGGTCACAGTGGCATCATTAATTCTGTGGTCACAGTGGCATCATCAATTCTGTGGTCACAGTGGCATGATTAATTCTGTGGTCACAGTGGCATGATTAATTCTGTGGGTACAGTGGCATCATTAATTCTGTGGGTACAGTGGCATAATTAATTCTGTGGGTACTGTGGCATCATTAATTCTGTGGGTACTGTGGCATCATTAATTCTGTGGGTACTGTGGCATGATTAATTCTGTGGTCACAGTGGCATGATTAATTCTGTGGGTACAGTGGCATGATTAATTCTGTGGGTACAGTGGCATGATTAAATCTGGGGTCACAGTGGCATGATTAATTCTGGGGTCACAGTGGCATCATTCATTCTATAGGCACAGTGGCATCATTAATTCTGTGGGCACAGTGGCATCATTAATTCTGGGGTCACAGTGGCGTCATTCATTCTATAGGCACAGTGGCATCATTCATTCTGTGGGCACAGTGGCGTCATTCATTCTGGGGTCACAGTGGCGTCATTCATTCTATAGGCACAGTGGCATCATTTTATTGTTTTAAGAGACACAGAGGTGCAATTAGTCAGCGTTAGAGCATAGCATCTGCAAGTAATGTTGCAGGGGAATAGTGTGTGGCAGTAATATAACAGGGGCCCAGTGTGTGGCAGAATTATTTTCAGGGGTACAGAGAATGGCAGTATTTTAAGGGGCACAGTGGGTAGCAGTAATATACCAGGGACACAGTGGGTGGCAGGTTTATATTCAGGGCAAAGTATGTGGTAGTATTATATTCAGGGATACAGTGTGTGGCAGTAGTATATTCAGGGGTACAGTGTGTGGCAGTATTATATTCGGGGGTACAGTGTGTGGCAGTATTATATTCAGGGGCCCTGTGTGTGGCAGTATTATATTCAGGGGCCCAGTGTGTGGCAGTATTATATTCAGGGGGTACAGTGTGTGGTAGTATTATATTCAGGGGTACAGTGTGTGGCAGTATTATATTCAGGGGCCCAGTGTGTGGCAGTATTATATCCAGTGGTTACAGTGTGCAGCAGTATTCAGGTTATACATCCTCCACACTTCAGTTGTTAGTTTGCTATTGCCTTCATGGTGCTGAGGCCGCTAGGTGTGCACCAAGCATTAGCATACAGCTTGGACCTTTACCGGATGGCAGACCTGGATAAGCGGACCCTCACTAAAAATAGGTGAGAACCCCTGGTCTATATATATTCCCTATCTATCTATGTCAGTGTTTCCCAACCAGGGTGCCTCCAGCTGTTGCAAAACTACAACTCCCAGCATGCTGGGGTGACACCATTTTCTACCGCAACGGGTGACACCAACCCTAGCAACGCCACTGGCTGTGAGTACACAGCGTGTGAGCTGCGGGGTCGCGATCCACTGCAGGCCGGCGCGATGACTTCACATCATCGCGCCGGCGCCCGGAAATCCCGTCCCCGCGGCCAGCATACTGTAAGTACTAAGAGTATGCTCAGGGCCCAGGGGATTCGGGGGACAGAATATGTGCCAGGAGGATAGGGATTTAAAAACTTAGGGGAATTTTTAATGTGAGGGGCTGCAAGGCAAAGCACTGGGGGCACTATATGTGAAGAGCACATGACAGGGGGGCCCTCTGTGCTGTGCCCCTCACATATAATGCCCCTTGTGCTGTGCCCACACATATAAATTATATGTGTGGGGGGCACAGCACAGGGGGTATTATATGTGAGGGGCACAGCACAGGGGGCATTATATGTATGGGGCACAGCACAGGGGGCATTATATGATATAATTCCCCCTGTGCTGTGCCCCACACATATAATGCCCCCTGTGCTGTGCCCCACACATATAATGCCCCCATCATGCGCCCCTCATATATAATGCCCCATCATGCGCCCCTCATATATAATGCCCCCATCCTGTGCCCCTCATATATAATGCGCCATCATGCGCCCCTCACATATAATGCCCCCTGTGCTGTGCCCCTCACATATAATGCTCCTGTCATGTGCCCCAAACATATAATGCCCCCTGTGCTGTGCCCCTCACATATAATGCCCCCTGAGGGGACAGGACATGGGGGCATTATATGTGAGGGGCGCATGATGGGGGCATTATATGTGAGGGGCAAAGAACGGGGGCATTATATGTGAGGGGCAGAGAACGGGGGCATTATATGTGAAGGGCACAGCATGGGGCATTATATGTGAGGGGTGCATGATGGGGGCATTATATGTGAGGGGTGCATGATGGGGGCATTATATGTGAGGGGTGCATGATGGGGGCATTATATATGAGGGGCACATGATCGGGGCATTATATGTGAGGGGCAAAGAACGGGGGCATTATTTGTGAGGGGCACAGCACGGGGGCATTATATGTGAGGGGCACAGCAAAGGGGACATTATATGTGAGGGGCACAGCAAAGGGGACATTATATGTGAGGGGCACAGCACGGGGGGCATTATATGTGAGGGGCACATGATGGGGGCATTATATGTGAGGGACGCATGATGGGGGCATTATATGTGAGGGGCAAAGAACGGGGGAATTATATGTGAAGGGCACAGCACAGGGGGCATTATATGTTAGGGGCACAGGGCATTACTATGTGGGGGGAACGGGACGGGTCATAATTATTATATGAAGAGGCACAAGATGGAGCATTATTGCTATATGTGAAGGCACAGAGTGTTCTGCATTTCAGAAGTATAGTGTATATTATGAGGAATTTCTGGGGTGTTACATTTTTTTATGGGCAACAATACATTTGGGTATTTTATTCAGAGGGAGCACTGCACAGCAAGTTATATTCAGAGAGTGCAGTGTGTGGTAGTATTATATTCAGAGAGTGCAGTGTGGGGTAGTATTATATTCAGAGAGTGCAGTGTGTGGTAGTATTATATTCAGAGAGTGCAGTGTGGGGTAGTATTATATTCAGAGAGTGCAGTGTGTGGTAGTATTATATTCAGAGAGTGCAGTGTGTGGTAGTATTATATTCAGAGAGTGCACTGCACAGCAAGTTATATTCAGAGAGTGCAGTGTGTGGTAGTATTATATTCAGAGAGTGCAGTGTGTGGTAGTATTATATTCAGAGAGTGCAGTGTGGGGTAGTATTATATTCAGAGAGTGCAGTGTGGGGTAGTATTATATTCAGAGAGTGCAGTGTGGGGTAGTATTATATTCAGAGAGTGCAGTGTGGGGTAGTATTATATTCAGAGAGTGCAGTGTGGGGTAGTATTATATTCAGAGAGTGCAGTGTGGGGTAGTATTATATTCAGAGAGTGCAGTGTGGGGTAGTATTATATTCAGAGAGTGCAGTGTGTGGTAGTATTATATTCAGAGGGTGCACTGCACAGCAAGTTATATTCAGAGAGTGCAGTGTGTGGTAGTATTGTATTCAGAGAGTGCAGTGTGAGGTAGTATTATATTCATAGAGTGCAGTGTGGGGTAGTATTATATTCAGAGAGTGCAGTGTGTGGTAGTATTATATTCAGAGAGTGCAGTGTGTGGTAGTATTATATTCAGAGGGTACGGTGTGTGGCGGTATTATATTCAGAGGGTACAGTGTGTTGTATATTCAAGGGGTACAGTGTGTCAGAATTATATTCAGAGGGTGTGTGCCAGTATTATATTCGAAGAATACAGTGTCTGGCAGGTTTATAATAATTATTGTTTTCATATAGAGGATCAGAATCATAGTGAGGAGACGTCTGGGCGTCTGCAGAGAGAAGATTTAGCTGGAACAAGTCCCGTGGTAAGTACATCTGAATTAGATAAGGAAAGACTATAGAGAAGACGTCACCTGTAGTCACTCATATCATTCTGTATCCTCCTCACTATGTCCTATCAGAGCTGGAGTCACTGCAGTTATGATGGGTGAAACAACAACTCCCAGCATCCCCTCACAACTGCTTAGGTCATACTGGGAGCTGTAGTTTTAAATGGTAAAAACCTCTTTAGCACTTTCCCATTCTGTGGCAATTGGTATATTTGATTATTATTCTGACATGTGAACATGGCCTAAGAGTCTTAAAGAAGGTTAGGACTGTATGATACATTTAATAATATTGTAAGTTCCGTAAGCAACACCTTGTTTTCTGTCCGCCAACACAAAATACTCTAATAGTGCCCCTCCCGAGACTCGACTCTGGATCCGCCCCTGGACCCATGTATACCATTCAGGAGCCAAGCAAGGAAAGAGTTAACTCACGCTGCTGCTGAGCAGCAGAACTACGGTTCTAGGTCAGGAAACCGGAGAAATGAATGGAAAAAGAGTTCCTCTCAATGACGGCGCTGGTCCAGGATTGAATGAAATTGTTTTATTATATACAGTGCAACGCGTTTCGATCCCGAACAGGGATCTTCATCAGGCATAGTGTACATACTGGAAAATACTTGCTTTTATAAGACAACAATTGAAGAAAAAAAAAAAAAGGGGGGGGGCGATGACAACTTCCGGAGTGCCGTAGAAGCTGTGTGCAAAAAACATACACATTAATAAAACTAAAATAGCATAAAACAATTGAATAAATAAGTAAAATAATTGTAATGAAAGGCCTGATATATTGTCTAAATAAAAACCAATATAATACATTTATTTAATTAACCCCTTAAGGACGCAGGACGTACTCAAACGACCCCTTTTCCGAGTCCTTAAGGACTCAGGACGTTTGAGTACGTCCTGTCATATCCCGGCCCCCCGCCGCTAGCCGGAGGGGCGCCGGAGCCGGATGCCTGCTGAAATCGTTCAGCAGGCATCCCGGCATATCGCCTAGGGGGGTCATGATGACCCCCCATGTCGGCGATCGCAGCGCATCGCTCGCCAATTCAGACGAGCGATGCGCTGCGATTCCGTTCCCCGCCGCTCGCCGGGCGGGGATCGGAGCCGGATGTCTGCTGATTTCTATACCGGCGATCGCTGCAGGACGCCGGTAACTACTAACCGGCGTTCTGCAGCGGTTCCAGGTCATCAGGGTCACGTGTGACCCTGTGACCTGGATATAGATGGTGACTGGTGGTGTAGTATACACCACCAATCACCATCCATGCTGTACTGGGGGCTGGCATTGTGGCCACCCCCCTCAGTACAGCTGTGATTGGGTGGCCAAAGTGGCCATACCAATCACAATGTAATGGGAGGGGATCTGGTGGGCTAGGAGCATGTTGCTCCGTTCTGCCCGCCATTTCAGAGAGATCTGGTGTGCAGGACGGAGCCCCGTGCTGCCCACCATCCCCTCAGTAAAAAAAAAGTGCCCCTTGCCCCCTTTCTGTGGCCCCTTGGCACAGAAATCCCCAGGGATAGCTTTAGATTAGGTAGGGACAGGTTAGGGTTAAAAAAAAAAAGTCTTTTTTATTTTTTTATTTTTTCCAGCGTACCTCAGTGGGTGTCCGTGGGTCCGTAGCACCTTTAGCTGCGTGACCCCGGCCCTGCTGGGTCGCTGCGGTCTGCCGCCAGCGTTTTTTTTGGGCGCAGATCTTTTTTTCTTTTTTTTTTTCCTAAGCGTGTGTGCGGACCCTCTTAGTTATAAAAGAGCGGTCCGCCAACGTTTGTTAAAGCCCACCCGCCGCTGATCAGTCCCGTAGTACTGATCAGCGTTTTTTTTGTGGTGCCGGCGCTTTTTTTCGGGTTTTCTAGCGTGTTTTTGCACCCATAGGCGGTCCGTGCCCCCAGTAGCAGGCGTGTACTGTGTGGCCGGACCTTACCTGTGTGTGCGGCGTGCCTCACCGCTGTCAGTGATTTATCACTGATCAGCGTTTTTTTTTGGTGGTAAAGGCACTTTTTTCGGTTACCGCGTTCTTTTTTTGCACCCATAGGTGTTCCGTGCCACCAGTAGCAGGCGTGTACTGTGTGGACGGACCGTACCTGTGTGTGCAGCCTGTCCCACCGCTGTCGGTGATTTATCACTGATCAGCGTTTTTTTTGGGTTCAGGCGGGTGCATTTTTTCGGGATTAAGCGTTTTTTTAATTTTATTTTTCGGTTTTTTTGTGTGGGGGTCTGTGTACAAGCCACCAGCCACTGTTCTGGGCTGAGTGGCCGGACCCCCCACTGACTTCTGCGCCCCCTGCCGCCACAAGCGCTAATCAGTGCGCACACCATTGATTAGATAAACGCTTTTTTGTGGCGCAGGTCTTTTTTTGCGTTAGAAGTCCCCTTTCTAAAAAAAAATTAAAAAATAAAAGTCCCCTTTTTTATATATTTCTTCTTTCTGTTAGGGCGGGTTAGTTTAGTTTAGTTAGGTTAGGCTAGGGAGGGTTAGGGAGGTAATATCGCACCACACCACACGCAGCACATACACCAATAAAGTTTTTCCACACACACACACCCCCCCCCGTATCCACATTAGAGTAGGGAAATGGCCCGCAGAGTGTTCTCGGCGGAGGAGGCATATGACCTAATTGCCTCCGATACCGAGAGCGGCTCAGAGGATGATGAAGACCCCAGCTTCCTTATTTCATCGTCCTCCTCATCATCTAGTTAAGATGATGAGCCAAGGCGGCGGAGACGCCGCCGTGCGGTGCCGCAAACCTCCTCTGCCCTTGACCCTGTGCCCCATGCTAGTATGAGTCCCCCTGGCGCTCATACTAGTGAAACCCCCTGCCAAGGTCACTGGTACCTCGTACCGGAGAACTTGACTGGGCTGAGCCAGCGGACCACGAGCCCGTGATTCCTGAGTTTGTTGGCCACTCAGGAATCAAAATTAACATTGTCGGGTTCACTGAAAAGGACTTTTTCGGTCATTTTTTCAGTGACGACTTTGTTAATTTGATGGTTACACAGACGAATCTGTATGCCCAACACTTCGTCGCCGCTAACCCGGGCTCATTTTTAGCTAGACCCAGCGGCTGGACTCCAGTCAATGCAGCCGAAATGAGGACCTTTTGGGGCCTCGCGCTGCATATGGATATAGTTAAAAAACCCTGTGTCAGGCAATATTGGAGTGGGGACGTCTTTTACCAGACACCCCTCTACAGTATGGCCATGACACGTCCCCGGTTCGAGGCCATTTGGAGATGTTTGCATTATGCTGATAATGCGGCATGTCCCCCCCGAACTGATCCTGCGTATGACCGCCTGTATAAAATCAGGCCGGTCATCAGTCACTTCGGGGCCAGATTTTGGGAGGCCTATGTCCCGGGGCGGGAGGTCTCTATTGATGAGTCGCTCATCAGCTTCAAGGGGAGACTCAGCTTCCGGCAATACATCCCAACCAAGCAAGCGCGGTATGGCGTGAAGATGTATAAACTTTGCGAGAGTACCTCTGGGTACACTTGCAAGTTTATAGTGTATGAGGGACGAGATTCCCGTTTTGAACCCCCAGAATGTCCCTCCACTCTGGGTGTTAGCGGGAAAATCGTTTGGGGCCTTTTGCACCCATTGCTAGATAAAGGTTACCACCTTTATGGGGATAACTTTTATACTAGTATCCTTCTCTTCACATCCCTCGCCGCCAGATCCACGGTCGCTTGTGGGACAGTCCGGAAGAATCAAAGAGGCCTTCCGCCCCATCCCCTACATGCTCCTATCCCCCGGGGTGAGTCCCGTGCCTTTTCCCATGAGAACCTGTTGTTGGTCCGGTATAAGGACAAGAGGGATGTCCTTATGCTCACCACAATTCATGGGAATGGCAGCACCCCTGTCCCTGTGCGAGGTACCGCGGGACCGGTCCTCAAGCCTGATTGTATTCTGGACTACAATCAGTATATGGGGGGAGTTGATCTTTCTGATCAAGTCCTCAAGCCATATAATGCCATGCGGAAAACACGTGTATGGTATAAAAAGGTTGCGGTCTACATGGTACAGGTTGCCATGTACAACTCTTTTATACTGTACCAGAACGCTGGCAACACAGGGACATACCTGGAGTTCCAAGAGGTAGTTCTAAAGGCCCTCATCTTTGGTGACCGCCAAGGAGCGGGTCAGAGCACCTCTGGAACTTTAGGTCCCCGGATCGTCCCGGGCCAACACTTTCCTGGTGTGATCCCCAACACTAGAAGGTCGGGACGAACCCAGAAGAAATGCAGAGTGTGTTACAGGAAGGGGAGACGGAGGGACACCACCATTCAGTGTGACACTTGCCCAGATAATCCGGGCCTCTGCATAGACTGCTTCAGGGAGTATCACACTTCCATGGAGTACAAAATTTTCCATCCTTTGCCCTAATTTTCATTCCCCAGAATTCCGCTCCAATGTACCAGTCCAGGGTACATTGACTTCCAAATTTTATACCAAAATACCCTATCCCCCCCCCGCCCAAAAAAAAAATTTATATATGCAAAAGTCGTGAAAACCCTGTGGGGTATTAAGGTTCACTTTACCCCTTGTTACATTCCCCAAGGGGTCTAGTTTCCAAAATGGTATGCCATGTGTTGTTTTTTGCTGTCCTGGCACCATAGGGGCTTCCTAAATGCGGCATGCCCCCAGAGCAAAATTTGCTTCCAAAAAGCCAAATGTGACTACTCCTCTTCTGGGACCTGTAGTGCGCCAGCAGAGCACTTTTCACCCCCATATGGGGTGTTTTCTGAATCGGGAGAAATTGGGCTTCAAATTTTGGGGGGTATTTTCGCCTTTAACCCTTTGTAAAAATGTGAAATTTTGGGGAAACCAAGCATTTTAGGTAAAAATTATTTTTTTTTTTTTACATATGCAAAAGTCGTGAAACCCTTGTGGGGTATTAAGGTTCACTTTACCCCTTGTTACATTCCCCAAGGGGTCTAGTTTCCAAAATGGTATGCCATGTGGTTTTTTTTTTTTGCTGTCCTGGCACCATAGGGGCTTCCAAATGCAGCATGCCTCCAGAGCAAAATTTGCTTCCAAAAAGCCAAATGTGACTACTTCCCTTCTGAGACCTGTAGTGCGCCAGCAGAGCACTTTTCACCCCCATATGGGGTGTTTTCTGAATTGGGATAAATTGGGCTTCAAATTTTGGGGGGTATTTTGTGCTTTGACCCTTTGTAAAAATGTAAAATTTTTGGGAAACCAAGCATTTTAGGTAATTATTTTTTATTTTTTTTTACATTTGCAAAAGTCATGAAACACCTGTGGGGTATCAAGGCTCACTTAATTCCTTGTTACATTCCTCAAGGGGTCTAGTTTCCAAAATGGTATGCCAAGTGTTTTTTTTTTTTTTTTTGCTGTTTTGACACCCTAGGGGCTTCCTAAAGGTGACATGCCCCCCAAAAACCATTTCAGAAAAATGTTCTCTCCAAAATCCCCTTGTCGCTCCTTCCATTCTGAGCCCTCTACTGCGCCCGCCGAACACTTTACATAGACATATGAGGTATGTGCTTACTCGAGAAAAATTGGGCTACAAATACAAGTAAAAATGTTCTCCTTTTACAACATGCAAAAATTCTAAAATTGGGTCTACAAGAACATGCGAGTGTAAAAAATGAAGATTTTGAATTTTCTCCTTCACTTTGCTGCTATTCCTGTGAAACACCTAAAGGGTTAAAACACTGACTGAATGTCATTTTGAATACTTTGGGGGGTGCAGTTTTTATAATGGGGTCATTTGTGGGGTATTTCTAATATGAAGATCCTTCAAATCCTCTTCAAACCTGAACTGGTCCCTGAAAAATATCGAGTTTGAAAATTTAGTGAAAAATTTGAAAATTGCTGCTGAACTTTGAAGCCCTCTGGTGTCTTCCAAAAGTAAAAATTCATAAATTTTATGATGTCAATATAAAGTAGACATATTGTATATGTGAATCAAAATTATTTTTTATTTTGAATATCCATTTTCCTTACAAGCAGAGAGCTTCAAATTAGAAAAATGCAAAATTTTCAATTTTTTCATCAAATTTGGGGATTTTTCACCAAGAAAGAATGCAAGTTACCATAAAAAGTTAAAGTAGAATATGTCACAAAAAAACAATCTCGGAATCAGAATGATAAGTAAAAGTATTCCAGAGTTATTAATGTTTAAAGTGAGAGTGGTCAGAATTGCAAAAAACGGCTGAGTCCTTAACCTGTTGGGGACGAAGGGCGTATGCATACGCCCTTGCGTCCTGGTACTTAAGGACGAAGGGCGTATCCATACGCCCGTGGGAATTTCGACCCCCGCCGCGCGCCGGGCGGGGACCGGGCCGGGGTGACTGCTGATATCTATCAGCAGGCACCCCGTGCAAATGCCCAGGGGGGTCATTAGACCCCCCCATGTCGGCGATCGGCGCAAATCGCAAGTGAATTCACACTTGCGATTTGCGCCAATTCCGGGTCATTACGGGTCTATGGTGACCCGGTGACCCGGAATAGAAGGGGGATCGCGGGTGTCTAAGACACCCACGATCCCCCTAAAGCGATAGGAGTGAGGTGGCAGAGTTGCCACCCCTCCTATTTCTGCTATTGGTGGTCTAGACGCGACCACCAATAGCAGATCAGGGGCGGAGGGGTTTACTTTCGGTTTCCCCGTTCTGCCCTCCCACAATAGGCGGGGCAGAACGGGGAAAATGAAGAGGACCGGGCGCCGACGTCCACTTACCCCTCCGGAGGCAGCGGAGCGACGGGGATCGGCGGTCGGCGACGGAGATCAGCGGTGGCGTGCGGCAGAAGAGGACGGCTCCCGGATGCGACGGAAGCCGGTGAGTAGTTGCCTAGCAACATCTAGAGGGCTACAGTCTGAGACCACTATAGTGGTCTCTAGACTGTAGCCCTCCAGATGTTGCAAAACTACAACTCCCAGCATGCCCAGACAGCTGTTTGCTGTGTGGGCATGCTGGAATTTGTAGTTTTGCAACAGCTGGAGGTCTGCAGTTTAGAGACCACTGCACAGTGATCTCTATACTGCCCTCTAGATCTTGCAAAACTACAACTCCTAGCATGCCCACACAGCTGTTTGCTGTCTGGGCATGCTGGGAGTTGTAGTTTTGCAACATCTGGAGGTCCACAGTTTGGAGATCACTGTTCAGTGGTCTCTAAATTGTAGCACTCCAGATGTTGCAAAACTACAAATTCCAGCATGCCCACACAGAAAACAGCTGTCTCGGCATGCTGGGAGTTGTAGTTGCGTACCTCCAGCTGTTGCATAACTACATCTCCCAGCATGCCCTTCTGTGATCAGACATGCTGGGAATTGTAGTTTTGCAACAGCTGGAGGCACACTGGTTGGAAAATACTGAGTTAGGTAACAGAACCCAACTCAGTATTTTCCAACCAGTGTGCCTCCAGCTGTTTCAAAACTACAACTCCCAGCATGTACTGACAGACCGTGCATGCTGGGAGTTGTAGTTTTGCAACAGCTGGAGGCTCATTGGTTGGAAAATACTGACTTAGGTAACAGAACCTAACTGAAGGTTTTCCAACCAGTGTGCCTCCAGCTGTTGCAAAACTACAACTCCCAGCATGTACTGACAGACCGTGCATGCTGGGAGTTGTAGTTTTGAAGCAGCTGGAGGTTTGCCCCCCCCCCCCCATGTGAACGTACAGGGTACATTCACACGGGCGGGTTTACAGCAAGTTTCCTGCTTCAAGTATGAGCTGCGGCAAATTTTTCACCGCAGCGCAAATTCCTAGCGGGAAACTCACCGTAACCCGCCAGTGTGAATGTACCCTAAAAACACTACACTACACTAACACCTAATAAAGAGTAAAACACTACATATACACCCCCTTACACTGCCCCCCCCCCCCCAATAAAAATGAAAAATGTATTGTACAGCAGTGTTTCCAAAACGGAGCCTCCAGCTGTTGCAAAACTACAACTCCCAGCATTTCTGGACAGCCACTGATTGTTCAGGCATGCTGGGAGTTTAGCAACAGCTGGAGGCACCCTGTTTGGGAATCACTGGCGTAGAATACCCCTATGTCCACCCCTATGCAATCCCTAATTTAGTCCTCAAATGCGCATGGCGCTCTCTCACTTTGTAGCCCTGTCGTATTTCAAGGAAACAGTTTAGGGCCACATATGGGGTATCTCTGTACTCGGGAGAAATTGCACTACAAATTTGGGGGGCTTTTTCTCCTTTTACCCCTTATGAAAAGGAAAAGTTGGGGTCTACACCAGCCTGTTAGTGTAAAAAAAAAAAATTTTACACTAACATGCTGGTGTTGCCCTTTACTTTTTATTTTCACAAGAGGTAAAAGGAAAAAAAGACCCCCAAAATTTGTAACGCAATTTCTCCTGAGTACGGAAATACCCCATATGTAGGCGTAAAATGCTCTGCGGGCGCACAACAAGGCTCAGGAGTGAGAGCGCACTATGTACATTTGAGGCCGAAATTGGTGATTTGCACAGGGGTGGCTGATTTTACAGCGGTTCTGACATAAATGCAAAAAAATAAATACCCACATGTGACCCCATTTTGGAAACTACACCCCTCACGGAATGTAATAAGGGGTACAGTGAGCATTTACGCCCCACAGGGGTCTGACAGATTTTTGGGACAGTGGTACGTGAAAATGGAAAATTAAATTTTTTTGTTTGCACAGCCCACTGTTCCAAATATCTGTCAAACGCCAGTAGGGTGTAAATACTCACTGTACCCCTTATTACATTCCGTGAGGGGTGTAGTTTCCAAAATGGGGTCACATGTGGGGGGTCCACTGTTCTGGCACCACGGGGGGCTTTGTAAATGCACATGGCCCCCGACTTCCATTCCAAACAAATTATCTCTCTAAAAGCTCAATGGTGCTCCTTCTCTTCTGAGCATTGTAGTTCGCTCGCAGTGCACTTGACGTCCAAACATGGGGTATTTCCATACTCAGAAGAAATGGGGTTACAAATTTTGGGGGGGCATTTTCTCCTACTACCCTTTGTAAAAAAGTAAAATTTGGGGAAAACCCAGCATTTTAGTGGAAAAATATTTTTTTTAAATTTACACATCCGACTTTAACAACAAGTTGTCAAATACCTGTGGGGTGTTAAGGCTCACCGTACCCCTTGTTACGTTCCTTGAGGGGTGTTGTTTCCATAATAGTGTGCAATGTGTTTTTTTTTGCTGTCCTGGCACCATAGGGGCTTCCTAAATGGGACATGCCCCCCAAAAACCATTTCAGAAAAACTCACTCTCCTAAATCCCCCTGTTGCTCCTTCGCTTCTGAGCCCTCTACTGCGCCCGCCGAACACTTGACATACACATATGAGGTATTTTTTTACTCGAGAGAAATTGGGTTACAAATTTTGAGAGGATTTTTTTCCTTTTACCCCTTGTAAAAATTCAAAAACTGGGTCTACAAGAACATGCCAGTGTAAAAAATGAAGATTTTGAATTTTCTCCTTCACTTTGCTGCTATTCCTGTGAAACACCTAAAGGGTTAACACACTTACTGAATGTCATTTTGAATACTTTGAGGGGTGCAGTTTTTATAATGGGGTCATTTATCGGGTATTTCTAACCAGGAGACCCTTCAAATCCACATCAAACCTGAACTGGTCCCTGAAAAATTCCGATTTTGAAAATTTTGCGAAAAATTGGAAAATTGTTGCTGAACTTTGAAGCCCTCTGATGTCTTCCAAAAGTAAAAACTCATCAATTTTATGATGCAAACATAAAGTAGACATATTGTATATGTGAATCAATATATAATTTATTTGGAATATTCATATTCCTTATAAGCAGAGAGCTTCAAAGTTAGAAAAATGCTAAATTTTCAAATTTTTCATGAAATTTTCAAATTTTTCACCAAGAAAGGATGCAAGTATCGCCGAAAATTTACCACTAACATAAAGTAGAATATGTCACGAAAAAAACTATCTCGGAATCAAATTTATAAGTAAAAGCATTCCAGAGTTATTAATGTTTAAAGTGACAGTGGTCAGATTTGCAAAAAATGCTCCCGTCCTTAGGGTCATAATGGGCTCCGTCCCCAAGGGGTTAAGGTGAAAAAGGGCTCAGTCCTTAAGGGGTTAAATAAAAAAGTGCTGAGTGCTATGATGAAAATCCACCAGTAGATGGCAGTGTGTAACAGCCAAAGTAGAGACATTTACCATGTTTATGTACATTATTAGGCTAGTACAGGGGAGAGCGAGCGGGGATATAACGATCGCTGCTAACGGCTTTAGAACAAGCGCATATCCCGGGATGTACTCAGGAAATAAGGTAAGGAAAATAGGTAAACTGTCAGTTGAAAGAGTTAAATGGCTGCGAGTGGCATTAAATGAAGCATATAAGTATGAATATATCTTGATTAGTTGAAAGTGTATTTATTGTGTTTGTTTCCAAGGAATGAATGGGATAATTTTACAGTATCACTTCTGAGAGTTCATTAAGTCCATCCGGAACTAAAGTACCCATTCGATATATCCAATACATTTCTTTTCTTTTCTACTGTTCAAAACGATTTGAGATATGTGTTGGAATTGCCTCTATGGGTGTGATGGTTATAGGATGCTGTACATCAGGATGAGATTGTGCGCAATGCCTGGAGACTCCATGTAATAAAAATGTATTACGGATATTATAACGATGTTTATTTAATCGATTATGGAGGGGCTGTGTGGTGCGTCCTACATATTGTAGCGAACAGATACATTGTATAACATACATAACATGGTCTGATTGGCATGTTAATCTAGTTTTAATGTTAAATGTATCTCCCGAGGTCAGGAAACCGCATACGGGTCAAAAATGAGCCGACCGGAGTCAGCGTTTGACTCCGGTCGGCTCATTAAAGTAAATGGAGTTCAGTGCTGGTCCGGCTGGGATACGGGAGAGCCCGGTTTGCCCCTCCCCCAGCCGTATCTGGCACTCGTAATGTAAAAACAAAGTGTGAATGCAGTCTAAGACAGATCAAATGTTCTCATAGCCGAGGGCTCAATATCTTAAAGGGGTTCTCCGGTGCTTAGACATCTTATCCCCTATCCAAAGGATAGGGGATAAGATGCCTGATCGCGGGAGTCCCGCCGCTGGGGACCCCCGTGATCTTGCACACAGCACCCCGTTTGTAATCAGTCCCCGGAGCGTGTTCGCTCCGGGTCTGATTAACGGCAACCACACGGCCGGCGGCGTGTGACGTCACGCCTCCGCCCCTGTGTGACGTCACGCTCCGCCCCTCAATGCAAGCCTACGGGAAGGGGCGTGACAGCTCCGGGGACTGATTACAAACGGGGTGCCGCGTTCAAGATCCTGGGGTCCCCAGCGGCGGGAGTCCCGCGATCAGGCATCTTATCCCCTATCCTTTGGTTAGGGGAAAAGATGTGTAAGCACCAGAGAACCCCTTTAATACTAGTTCTAGGCCCTCGTAGCAGGGGCAGACTATTATAATACAACCTCTTAATCTCTCTCAGATGATCCTACTTCAGGGTTAACACTTTGTAGTCCCTGTGCTGCTTCAGCAATTCTTATTTAGGTGCTTTTCATGTCACGGATGGTACTTGTCTGTCCCCCGGCTCCAGCTGTCTCTTCTGCTGCCCACTCTAAACCAGTGTTTCCCAACCAAGGGTGCCTCCAGCTGTCGCAAAACTGCAACTCCCAGCATGCCCGGACAGCCAACAGCTGTCCGGGCATGCTGGGAGTTGCAGTTTTGCGACAGCTGGATGCACTCTGGTTGGGAAACACTGGTATAGTATATGGTGCAACATTCCGGGAATCTGATTGGTTGGATCCATTCCAGGAGTCGGATTGGTTGGATAAATACCGGCCATTGAATTGCCAGTATTTTTTATATAAAAATAACCGTCAGGGTCGGCAA
>NW_026610202.1:0-16825 GCF_029499605.1 Hyla sarda | reverse complement strand
GCGCGGTACAAGGGAGTAGACAGAAGCAAGGTCGGACGTAGCAGAAGGTCGGGGCAGGCAGCAAGGATCGTAGTCAGGGGCAACGGCAGAAGGTCTGGAATCACAGGCAAGGAACACACAAGGAACGCTTTCACTGGCACTAGGGCAACAAGATCCGGCGAGGGAGTGAAGGGGAAGTGAGGTGATATAGGGAAGTGCACAGGTGTAAACACTAATTGGAACCACTGCACCAATCAGCGGTGCAGTGGCCCTTTAAATCGCAAAGACCCGGCGCGCGCGCGCCCTAGGGAGCGGGGCCGCGCGCGCCGGGACAGAACTGACGGGGAGCGAGTAAGGTACGGGAGCCGGGGTGCGCATCGCGAGCGGGCGCTACCCGCATCGCGAATCGCATCCCGGCCGGAGGTGGTAACGCAGCGCCCCGGGTCCGTGGAACCGACCGGGGCGCTGCAGTGAGGGAAGTGTAGCGAGCGCTCCGGGGAGGAGCGGGGACCCGGAGCGCTCGGCGTAACACCAAGCTTATGTAAAAGTAACCGATATGCAAAAGTAACCCATGTATTTGCATACATTTGCAACATATACATTTCATTATATACACTTAAGCAGCACTTTTTAACCCTGTGATTTCCTAAACGTAGCGTTAAAAACGGCCCTAAAGAGTGCACACATATCTAGTTAATAAGTGCAAAGAGCACAGAATGCACTAAGTCTGAGAAAACAATGAGCTAGTTATTAAAGTATTTATGATATATACAGTCTACAACTATAAACAAACTTAAAAAAAAAAGCATCAAGCAACACCATGTTTTTGGAATCAATCTAAAGATGCCAACAAAAAGGAAAAGTGCTTACCAAGTTGTGGCCTTGGCTAAATGAAAGAAAACTGAGCCACAACAAGAGAGCTCAAGTGAAATAATGGAATGGACCGTAAAATTATTTCAAGGTAAAAATCCAACACTGAGTGTGGTAAAGATGTTGGTTGTTCCCCATAATTTGTGTGTAAAATGTGGGTCAATGTTTTAACAAAATATTATGGTTATAAAAGAAAGATAAAGGAGAAAGTTCAATGCATCAGAATAAACTATTCACATCAATATGCTTTGAAAATAGAAAATGTTTAAAGTGAAACTGACAGCTGTTCACCCGCACTAAACCCAATATACTGGGTTATAGGGCCTGTGAACAGCATTCAAATGCGGGTCTCTTCCTTGTGTTAAAGTATTTTAGAAAATAAAAGAAAGTGCAAGTAAAAAAAAGTGAAACGCCAATGTGTTTCGAGCTATCTTTTAGTCATGGCCATGACTAAGAGCTATACATATATATATACATATATATATATATATATATATATATATATATATATATATATATATAAGGCTGCATTCACACGACGTTTTTGCAATACAGTTCCCGTATCAGGTTTTTGAGGAAAAACGGATTCCTCAAAACCTGACTAAACTGTATCAAAACGTGTGTACAAATTTTAACCCGTATACAATTAAAAACCGTATACGGTTTGAAAAATTACATCCTGTTGCATCCGTTTTTTAAGAAAAAAACGTATACGTTTTTAACTTTTCACTCCATTTTGAATAAAGTTTTACTTGTTTGATTGAAATTCCAAGAAAACAAAACTGTGCAAAGTCAAAAACCGTATGGAGAAAACCGGATGGAACTGTATGCACATACAGTTCTGTACGGTTCCCATTGACTCCCATGTAAAAAAAAAAAAAACGTATACGGTTTAATATAGTTTTTCAACCGGACCTAAAACCGTGGTAGACTATGGTTTTGGGTACAGGAAAAAAAAACTGACAAAACCGTACAGGATGCAAAACAGACACAACCTGATGCATCTTTTGGCATACGGTTTTCAATGGAGAGTCAATGCATATGTGTTCCAATACGGTTCCATAAGGTTTTCACATAGAAAACGTATACAGGACCTGTATTGCAAAAACGTGGTGTGAATGCACCCTTGCTGAAACTTTAGCTCGAACCTTTGTTCTTTTTTGTCCAGTTGTCTAATCATTACAAAGTACAATTGTGTAAAAAACAAGCCCTGATATGACTCAGGAAGGTTGAAGGAAATGCATACTATTACCATATCAAATGTTTTTGGTGGGGTTTGAAAAATCTATAAACAAAATTAAGATTTGATCAAGCTTGTTAAGGTTATAATTAAGTTGCCATTCAGTTAACTAAATTATTGTAAAATTCAATCATTTTAAATTCTACTTATATTTAGCCAACCACTGTGACAATACTTCTAGTACCATGGACAGCTCAAGCGGATCTTCTAAGATAATGGCCCTCATTTACTTAGAAAATCGGGTTGTAAGTCTATCTTGCTTTCTTACCCGACTGCATTTTTCCCCTGGTATTTATTATTATGTCGCATCCTGTTTGTCGCACGTGGGTTTTGTAGGTTTTGGTTTCCAACTCCTCTGAGTTGTCGGGAAAAAATCCACATCAATTCAACAAATTCGGGTTGGAAACCTTTATAAATACGTGGGAAAGCTTAGAAATGTCGGGTTACGCCCCTTTTTCGGGTTTGGGAGAATCCACACCGGGTCCGTCGGGAAAAAATGTCGCATCGTGTCGCAGACTGGCGCACGATGTCTGCGACATGGCGCTGACAAAGATGCGCCAAAAAAAAACCGACAAAAGAAGTCGGGTTTAGAATAGTAAATGAGGGCCAATGTTGGAAAATAAGACAATTGGCATATACAGTAAATAACATATAACTATACGTCTGGACATTAGACTAGACTACGTAACAAAAGATAGAAGAGCTGAGTTAGTCAATTTAGTAAAGCTAAGACTGGTGCATTACACTGTGGAAACAACAATTTTCCTATGATGAATTATCTTAACTCCATTAACTATTTTAGTAATCAGATGTAACAGCAAAATGACAAGTTCAGCACTGCTGTAAATGATTGCATGTAACTGTTTTGGCTCTGCTATGTCAATAAGTGATTGCATGTAACCGTTTAGCAGATGTGGCATAAATGACAAGAACCAATGGAATGAATATTGGTGAATAATTTTTATTTCTAGGAAAGGCTGTAAAATAATACATTATTTTATTGAAAATAAACGTGTCTTAATTCACACCAGTCTGCCGCACTGGGAATAGTAATCAAATTTCTTTCCATAATGTTTTTAGAACATGGGAGGCACCTGAAACACCAGGAGGAAATAATTTCTTACATTTTCCCCCAGGATACAGTACTTTGACCTCAATTAGATTTTAATATAATCATAGCAGTGGGTGAACATAAGTTCAGTCTGGGAAACTTTTTTAATATGTGGCTTTCTACTGTGCACTGTGTGTTTATGTTGAATAGATGTAATCTAAGCAGAAAAACATATCTATATATATATATATATATATATATATATATATATATATATATTTTATATATATATATATATATATATATATATATATATATAATTTCAATGAATTAGGACAAGGTTACCAAACCTGTTGCATTGCCATATTGTGGCTCTCTAAAATAAGGGCTTGTACAAACATGTAAAATATTGCCATATGCGTACAATTCAATTTCCTAATGTTCTCAACTATGCATGCCCCCCCCATCTGTCTCGATTTAGGCAAGACAGTCCTGCTTTTGGGACCTACAACTGCTCTCCTGCTTTAGGTCACCAATGTCCTTCAACCCCAAGCTATGACTGAGCGAAGAACTGTTGGCTTCTCGCCCTGTTACTCTCTTCTGTTACTTCTGGATGCATTATCCAGCAACCACAAGAGGCTGATCCTCTCATCTATGCTCTGGCACACAAGTGACATCATCATTTGCAGGAGCAGGAGCTGAGAAAGAGGAGAATTGGAGCAGCCATGGGCTAGCCATGGGCTAGCAACTAGGTGAGTACGTTTTTTTTTTTTTGCTTTCTTTTTATTAATCTTGAGGAGACAACTATAGGGAGCATCTACCTACGGAGTAGGGGAGAGGGCAACTACCGAGTTTCCCCGAAAATAGTACCTACCCCGAAAATAGGCCCTAGCAGGATTATCAGGGTGGGCTGCAATATAAGCCCTACCCCAAAAATAAGACCTAGACCAGTAGTTGCAACATCTGGAGATCCGCAGGTTGAAGACCACTGACCTAGACAATGCCCGGGCTGCAAATATTAAAAAACAAGCTTTAACTTACCTTCATCCTCCGTTCCCCCATTGCTAAGGAACCGACCTCCCTGTCCCCCGCTGTTCTTGCTGCGGTCCTGGGGATGGGAACATCACAGAGCCTTCAGCCTATCACCGGCCGCAGCGATGTCCTGCCTCGGCCGATGATAGGCTGAGCCCACTGTGATGTAAGAAGCCGGCCGGCTTCTTACATGACAGTTGGCTCAGCCTATCAACGGCCAAGGTGGGACATCGCTGCAGCCGGTGATAGGCTGAAGGCTCTGTGATGTCCCAACACCAGGAAGCAGCAAGAACAGCGGAGGGAACATGAGGATGGTGCCTTTGCAACGGGGGAACGGAGGACGAAGGTAAGTTAAAGCTTGTTTTTTAATATTTGCAGCCCGGGCACAGGAATAGATACAGCGCAGCGGCTAACAATTATTTGCAGGGGGGGGAGAGAAGCTGCGCCTGCGGGTGACAAATGATTAGTCCCCCGATGTGGGGTGCGCTGCTGGGCTGATAAACAGGCGGGGGGGGGCAGGGACGTTGGGGGGCAGAGCTGTGCCCATCACATGTTGATAATGGGGGAGGGTGTAAATACAGTACCGTGGAACCGCCATGTTGTTCATGTAAATAAATAAGACCTAGCCTGAAAATAGGCCCTAGTGTGTTTTTTGTGGCTAAATTTATTATAAGACCCGGTCCTATTTTCGGAGAAACACGGTATATAAAGTTGGGCAACTATCTACAAGGGGGAAACTCTATACAAGTGGGCAACTATATTCTGGTGTGCAGCCATATACAGGGGGGAAACTACAGACAGGTGGGCAACTATAAACATGGGGGGCAACTATATACAGGTAGGCATGTTTACTAAACCCAAAATTGCACTCTCTCAAAGACTATTAGGAATGGACTGCTGGGTATTTTTACGTCTATAGACTAGTATAACCAGCAGATGATTTGTTGTGGAGCAAAGACACAGAATTGTGCTGAAAAATTATTCTTTCACCCTCTGCTAAGGTTTCTCCAGCTGAGCCCACTAGTTCAAATGTATGAATGCAACACACAGCTCTCTGCCCCTCTCTGTAATACAATGCTGTAGAAAGTGACTGGGAGGTTAACGCACTGCTCTCTGTCCACCAGAACGCTGACGTGACTAGGAGGTGAAATGCTGCTGGAAAAAGCTTTTCTGTGTAACACACGAAAAGCTGTCAATCTTATTTCTCTGCAATGAAAGGATGAAGTGACTAGCCGGAATATGGCTGCCGATTAAATAGATAGAGCTGTGACATCACAGGATTGACTAGCTGCATCCTGCATGTGATTTAGGGTCACCCCGCCTACCCTTGTTCCCGCCTTCCCAGGATTCCTTGCCCCATGTCCCCATGCCATTTTGCCCTGGAGCTTGCACCACACAAAATGGAGTTTAATGAAGCTCATCTGAAGACATAACTTTTGAGTCACCAGATGTAACTGCACAGTAATCTCTTACATAGCCTGTCGTGGTAATGATGGGGCTTGTTGTAAGTCTGTCTTTAGAGCAGGTCCTGCTAAACTTAGGGGACAGACTGACAACATTATTGCTGTAAAAAATACATTACTATTCTGTATGTGCAGGCATGGCTAAGCATGTAGTTAGGTGCATGGTTGAAGGTGTACTTAGGCGCATAGACCTGCCTATATTCCTACAAAATATATAGTATGGCCAATAAACCTGCATGAGGTACATTATAGAACATTTGGCCTGAATAAAATACAATATGTCCTGTTTACCTGCATGAGTTACTGTATGGGCTAAAAAGACCTGCATGGGAAACTATAAGGACCCGTAGGCCTGTACAGGTACAGTAAGGGTCTGTAGACTTGTTAGAGGTACAGTTAGAGTCTATAGGCATGTTATACGTACAGTAAGGGTCTGTAGACCTGTTAGAGGTACAGTAAGGGTCTGTAGGCCTGTTAGAGGTACAGTAAGGGTCTGTAGACCTGTTATGGGTACAGTTACGAGTCTATAGGCCTGTTATAGGTACAGTTAGGGTCTGTATACCTGTTAGAGGTACTGTAGGAGAATACAGAGATCTACTCATAGGTCTGCCAGAAGTACAGTAGAGGCAAACATTACTGCATGAGATAGTAAAAAACCTGTATTCAGTGCTCTATAGGAAAGAATGTGGTACAGTATTGGTTTATAGAACTGTATGAGGTACAGTACAGATCCATTGGTCTTTTTGAGATTCAAGATGGGTAAACAGAACTGCATGAGGTACAGTGTCGGGATCATGGGCCTGCATGAAATACATAATGAGCTTAAAGGACTGCATGAACTACAGTAGGGGTAAATAGCATGAACTATTGTAAGTAGGACTTCATGTTGTACATTGTGGGCTTAAAGGGGAACTCCCCTGGGGAAAAAAATTAAATCAACTGGTGCCAGAAAGTTAAACAGATTTGTAAATTACTTCTATTTTAAAATATTAATCCTTCCAGTACTTATCAGAAACTGTATACTACAGAGGAAGTTATTTTCTTATTGGATTTCCTTTCTGTCTTACCACAGTGCTCTCTGCTGACACCTCTCTCCATGTAAGTAACTGTCCAGAGCAGGAGAGATTTGCTATGGGGATTTGCTTATACTCTGGACAGCTCCTCATACAGACAAAGGTGTCAGCAGAGAGCACTGTGGTCAGACAGAAAAGAAATTCAAAAATAAAAGAACTTCTTCTGTAGTATACAGTAACTGATAAGTACTGGAAGAGTTAAGATTTTATTTTTTAATAAAAGTGATTTACAAATCTATTTAACTTGCTGGCACCAGTTGATTTACATTTTTTTTTTCCAGTGGAGTACCACTTTAAAGGCATGGTACCTTTCAGACCCCTAGACCTGTTTGAGGTACATTATGGGCCAATAGGACTGCATGAGGTACAGACTGGCCCATAGGACTGCAAGAGGTACAGGGGGCTAATAGGACTTCATGAGCTACCTAATGAGTCTATAGGACTGTATGTGATACTATATTGGTTTATAGTCCTATATGAGGTACAGTTAAGATGCATACATCTGTTTGAAGTACTGTATGAGCTTACAGGACTGCATCAGGTACAGTATAAGCCCATAGGCCTCCATGAAGACTAAAGCAAAAAATGTATGTTTTCATGTGTCCCTCTAATACACAAGGATGGGTTCATCAAAGGCTTTAAGAAGTTGAGAGCAGTTCACCAAGTACAATTTGAATCACATAAACAAATTGCATTTATAAAGGGCTTAATGAAACTCCCAGGATATTCTACCTCAAAATTCTTTACCATGAGACAATTTGTGAGCATATTTTGAACAGATTTCTTTTCAATACCGACCTCTAGAAAAGCAGCTAAATATCCCTAATTATGCTGAGAACCTACAAATAACTTCAGCACATTTTACAAGCTAAATCAGCATATAGCGGTAATGAGCCTCAATTAGACGTTTTATATTAAAACCTATTGCGTTCCTTTGATATAAAGAAATATTAAGCTGCGAATATCTGCAGATTTATGAAGGATCTGCAATGAGCGGTAATGGGAAAGTGGGGACTGCTTTGCGCTGAATAATTATACATAACTCTCCTTATAGTTTATGAACAGGAAACTATAAGACAATTCTGTAAATAAATCTGTTTTTTAAATCAGAACATACATCAGTGTTTCCCAATCTGAGTGCCTCCAGCTGTTGCAAAACTACAACTCCCAGCATGCCCGGACAGCCAAAGGCTGTCCGGCCATGCTGGGAGTTGTAGTTTTGCAACAGCTGGAGGCACCCTGGTTGGTAAACACTGACATACATCATCACAACTGGGTGTGTGTTAAGGCAGACCACAGTTATTTTTCGTGCAACTTCTCTGTATATTTTTTGACTGCAGAGCACAATGGAGGACATTTATCAAAACCTGTCCAGAGGAAAAGTTGCTGAGTTGCCCATAGCAACAAATCAGATCACTTCTTTCATTTTTGAAAAGGTCTCTGTAAAATGAAAGAAGGAATCTGATTGGTTGCCATGGGCAACTGTTCAACTTTTCCTCTGGACAGGTTTTGATAAAATCTCCCCCAATATCCTCCTGTGTGAAAATATCTTCACTAAAGGAGAAATTATTTTTCCCACAGTTAAAACTGGTGTTAAATTGTGTATTTTGTGAAACTCTCATCTATTTTGTTGGAAAATCTAGACAATCAAGAGTGTAAAAAAAAAAAAATATAGAAAAAAAAAGGAAACACAATACAATAATCCATCTATTCCCCAATTGCAATGTTTCAGATCAACAAAGGGACCTTTCACATTCAAGTGAAGTACAGTATGTGCAATGTATAAGGGTATGTTCACACTGAGTTTTTAGACAGGGATTCCCTGAGAATTTTGATGCAGATTCTGTGGCAAATCTCTGTGAAATTCACAAGACATTTCCTTAAATGGGAAATTTTTTGATCTGCCTCAGGTATTGGCATATAAATCTTGATGTGGGTTTTCCCATTACAATGAATGGATATTTGAAAATCTGCAACAAAAAAAAAAAAAAAAAACTTTCGGGGGTGTGGCTTGGCGTGCTGGAAGAATGACGTGACTCCTGAGAGCTCCTGCCTGGGCCAACTTATTAAGGGCTGAATTGTCATGTTATGGGAGGCAAACATAGAAATAAGAAAGCCCAGCAGCAATCTCAACACCCTGACCCCCCGCACTTGATATCTTCTTTCTACATACCCCAGCAGCAACGCAGATACTTCATCTGCCACATGGCCTGCCAGAACCTCCATGCCCGAAACCAGAAGTGGGGCGCAAGCTCCAGACAGCGCAGTTCCCCACCCGGAGCCTACTGCGTCCTCCACATGCGCTCCGACTCCTGAAGACCGGGTCCTTAGGGGACCGGCCAGAGGAATGGGTGACAGTACTGCTGCCACAGACCACCAGGAACTGCATAAATGTACGGGAACACCGTACCCCCTGCATCACTGAAGCCCAGCTCGGCCGCCTCAGCTGTACAGCCACTGAGCTCCCTCTCTCTTCCTGCACAAGCTCCCCTGCAGCATCTCCAACTATCCTCCACTAACCAGGCTGCTGCTACCCCTACACTCAAACAGGGAGTCTGCCCCTCCTGACATCCTGTCCTCCACCTGCAATGGAGCCAGGAGGATTTCCCACCACTATATGGCCCACAAATGTTGCCTACTCCTCCAGCAGCCCAGCGCCGGAACTACAATAAGGACACCTTCTTGTACCTAGCCCCACAGTACCCCTGTCTCTCCTTTGGTTTATCTTGATGCCTTAAGTTGACTGGTCTGTGATGAAACAGAGACAGGTAAATTCTCGCCCAGACCCAATCTATCCATGTACCTGTCATTGAGTAGCTATCTACTGCCCGAGTGTGTATGAAATGTGAGTGAGTATGCAGGATCCTGGCGGGAGGGACTGGGTCATAATCGGGGAATGAATTGCAAAGTAAATTGTCGTAAGTAGCCAGTTGCGTTTCTAGGATGAGTAGGCATGGCATGGCTAGGACAAGGCTGTCACAAGTAGGTGGCAGGTCTAGAACGGGCTGGCATAAGACGCCAGATGCTGTTATAAATAGACACTGGATTTGAGCCTAGGACAGGGTGTATATACAGAATGTCTGCAATATTCCTGGGACCTGTCCCATTGCAACTGATTGAATATGTGTTATATGTGTCATGTTTCATCTTAATGTGTCCATGGATTATTCTTAAATTATCTAATTCAGACGATGAGAGAGAGTAAATTTTCCCCTTTCTAATATTAGACCTAATGTATTAGTATTTTAAAGATATCTCCTAAAAGTACAGGAGGGTTTTGAGAGGGTTTTAGTTGTGCAACAGCTGGAGGTACATTAAAAAGGTCTCACCAAGGTGAGGGGGGGCTGTGGGCTTTTGATGTAGTCAGGGACAAGTAGGGGGCCTTAGGTCTGCAGATGTAACCTGATCTTAATGATAGAGTTGCTGACAGGAAGGGAAATGCAGAGAGTTGCACTAGCAGAAAAAAAAAAGGTGAAGTTTTGATGGAAAACATGCGGTGAGTTCAGAATAGAATGGATGAATTATAGATATTAAGGCAGTTGAAGTTTGAAATATACTGATGTTGATGGATATACAGTCATATGCAGCAGTGTGATTCTAATCCCTTATGGAGTGACACCCTAAAATCACAACCCCAGATAATGTTAAGATTTTACCTTTATTCATCCCATGTTCTCTCTCTCTCTCTCTCTCTCTCTCTCTCTCTTTTATTCTTTTACATTTTGCTTTTGGTGAGTTGTGTGCTGTACGTTGAGTATTTGTATATGTTGGTATTGTTACATGTTACATGTGTATTGTATGTCTCCTTGTAAAGCAACACAGGAATCCAAGCAGATACCTAGACATTCTAGACATTTGATTGAGGAATGACCAATCAGGAGGGAGGACAAAAAGCCAGACTCAAAGGGGTGGTGACCAGTGACATAGAGGAGTGGGAGGAGAAAGGAGGGGCTTATAGGAAGATTGACAGAAAAGCCTTGGTCTACTGAAACACAGTCACATTAAATTGAAGAAACTACATATCTACTGTTTAAACTTCAATGTGTTTATAGTACCTGCATACACAATGTCATATACCTATACATTCTACATTGCATTTATTTGAATAACATCAATTTTGAGAGGATAACTTTATAATGATAATTTAGTGTAACACAAAGATCCTGATTGTCTTAAACTTATAAGGTTAAAAATTCAAGAGCCATGATAAGATATCAGAGAATCCATGGTTGATGCTGAGTTATAAATGTAAGTTTGTTCCAAGTAATGTAAAGATGTAATACATAAGACAGGATATATGGTGACCACATGCAGAATGAAGTTCTATTGCAGTAAAACGATAAAGGTACTTGACCAACATGCTCCATAATCATCTTACCTGTTTCAGAGAATATGAGTAGACTTCATCTAACTGCCTGGGGTGAGCCAATATTAGTATGTCCTCCTCTGACTGGACTGATCCCTAACCATAGATACAATAAAGAATACAATTAAGAATCTTTTGTAAAATTTTACCTAGTTAAGATTCTGTAATTGTCACCCATTTCTTTAAAACCTATGAGTGTATGTCAGGAAATAAATGAGGAAAGAGACGCTTTCATATGATTATCTCGTATAGATTTATCTAAGATATATATTTTTTGATAACTGTTAAATCTATGTCTGCACATAACCATGGTTGTTCCAAAGGGAAATGTAATCACAACGGATTGTTAGGATGGGACAATGTATGAGGAGAATCAGTGGGTGAACATGTACAAATAATGGGGTGAAATAAGTATTTTAGTGGGTGATAATGTTATAAAGAAAAGGAATACTTGGTCTAAGATTATAGAAAGGATAGACCCAGCTAACGGGATGAGTAAATGGTAACTATCGTAAAGTATTGGATACTTGGGGATATGAAGCTTAGAATCCAATTAGAAGGGAATTGAACTGGAGAATGCGCATTAGTCAAGACATTTCTGCCCATACACACTTCCATTACCGAACCTACAAAGGAATCCAAGCCACACTCTAGAAGTAAATGTGCAGACCCTGCTGGGAGATTTGATCCCTTTGTGTATATTGATGTTATAGGAGTCCCAAGATGAGTTTAAAGCTATAGGTCAAGTAAAAAGCCAGAATTAAGTCAATGATATCCCAGATTTCCATGAACAAGATTAATTATATCTATTATAACCAACAGAGATTAATACATTTCTTTGAAAATGCTCTTAAAGGTCAGGCCGAACAACTAAGAGCCACATCCGCTATAACATTCCATTCTATGATTTTGAAAATCATAGAGGATGTACAATGGGAAGAGAGTTACAGTTTGTGTTCTATTGATGTTGTCAGCCTGTACACCCGCATCCCACATGATGCGGGAGTACAGGCTGGGAATGAGATGTTACTATTCACCGACACATCTACAGTAGTAGGAGAGTTTATAAAAGAGGGTCTGAGTTTCGTTCTCAATAATAGCACGTTCAAATTTTCTGATCAATGGTACAAACAGGAGACCGGGACCCCTATGGGGACCCCGGTCTCCTGTACCTACGCTAATTTGTTTTTAGCTTCATTTGAGAACAAGTAAATTTATTCTTAAAAAAAAACTACATTCAGTTCATAAAAACATACGTCAGGTATGTAGATGACATACTAGTCATATGGTCGGGATCCGAAAAACAGTTTATTGAGTTTGTTCAATATTTGAACATGGTTAATAATACAGTTAACATGAAGTTTACCCATCAGTATGGCGGCATAAGTAGGTGGCAGGACAAGGCTGTCATAAGTAGGTGGCAGGTCTAGAACGGGCTGGCATAAGACGCCAGATGCTGTTATAAATAGACACTGGATTTGAGCCTAGGACAGGGTGTATACACAGACTTTCTGCAATATTCCTGGGACCTGTCCCATTGCAACTGATTGAATATGTGGTATATGTGTCATGTTTCATCTTAATGTGTCCATGGATTATTCTTAAATTAGCTAATTCAGACGATGAGAGAGAGTAAATTTTCCCCTTTCTAATATTGAACTATAGATATTAAGGCAGTTGAAGTTTGAAATATACTGATGTTGATGGATATACAGTCATATGCAGCTGTTACGCCGAGCGCTCTGGGTCCCCGCTCCTCCCCGGAGCGCTCGCAACATCCTCGCATTTGCAGCGCCCCGGTCAGACCTGCTGACCGGGTGCGCTGCAGTACCTCTCTCAGCCGGGATGCGATTTGCGATGCGGGAGGCGCCCGCTCGCGATGCGCGTCCCGGCTCCCGTACCTGACTCGCTCTCCGTCGGTCTTGTCCCGGCGCGCGCGGCCCCGCTCCTTAGGGCGCGCGCGCGCGCGCGCCGGGTCTCTGCAATTTAAAGGGCCACTGCGCCACTGATTCCCCTGCACTCCCTCGCCGGATCTTGTTGCCATTGTGCCAGTGAAAGCGTTTCCTTGTGTGTTCCTAGCCTGTGTTCCAGACCTCCTGCCGTTGCCCCTGACTACGATCCTTGCTGCCTGCCCTGACCTTCTGCTACGTCTAACCTTGCTCTTGTCTACTCCCTTGTACCGCGCCTATCTTCAGCAGTCAGAGAGGTTGAGCCGTTGCTGGTGGATACGACCTGGTTGCTACCGCCGCTGCAAGACCATCCCTCTTTGCGGCGGGCTCTGGTGAATACCAGTAGCAACTTAGAACCGGTCCACCAGCACGGTCCACGCCAATCCCTCTCTGGCAAAGAGGATCCATCTCCAGCCAGCCGAATCGTGACAGTAGATCCGGCCATGGATCCCGCTGAAGTTCCACTGCCAGTTGTCGCCGACCTCACCACGGTGGTCGCCCAGCAGTCGCAACAGATAGCGCAACAAGGCCACCAGCTGTCTCAACTAACCGTGATGCTACAGCAGCTACTACCACAGCTTCAGCAATCATCTCCTCCGCCAGCTCCTGCACCTCCTCCGCAGCGAGTGGCCGCTTCCGGCCTACGATTATCCTTGCCGGATAAATTTGATGGGGACTCTAAGTTTTGCCGTGGCTTTCTTTCGCAATGTTCCCTGCACTTGGAGATGATGTCGGACCAGTTTCCTACTGAAAGGTCTAAGGTGGCTTTCGTAGTCAGCCTTCTGTCTGGGAAAGCTCTGTCATGGGCCACACTGCTCTGGGACCGCAATGACCCCGTCACTGCCTCCGTACACTCCTTCTTCACGGAGATTCGAAGTGTCTTTGAGGAACCTGCCCGAGCCTCTTCTGCTGAGACTGTCCTGCTGAACCTGGTCCAGGGTAATTCTTCTGCTGGCGAGTACGCCATCCAATTCCGTACTCTTGCCTCCGAATTATCCTGGAATAATGAGGCCCTCTGCGCGACCTTTAAAAAAGGCCTATCCAGCAACATTAAAGATGTGCTGGCCGCACGAGAAATTCCTGCTAACCTGCATGAACTTATTCATCTGGCCACCCGCATTGACATGCGTTTTTCCGAAAGGCGTCAGGAGCTCCGCCAGGATATGGACTTTGTTCGCACGAGGCGTTTTTTCTCCCCGGCTCCTCTCTCCTCTGGTCCTCTGCAATCCGTTCCTGTGCCTCCCGCCGTGGAGGCTATGCAAGTTGACCGGTCTCGCTTGACACCTCAAGAGAGGACACGACGCCGCATGGAGAATCTGTGCCTGTACTGTGCCGGTACCGAACACTTCTTGAAGGATTGTCCTATCCGTCCTCCCCGCCTGGAAAGACGTACGCTGACTCCGCACAAAGGTGAGACAGTTCTTGATGTCAACTCTGCTTCTCCACGCCTTACTGTGCCTGTGCGGATATCTTCCTCTACCTTCTCCTTCTCTACTATGGCCTTCTTGGATTCCGGATCTGCAGGAAATTTTATTTTGGCCTCTCTCATCAACAGGTTCAACATCCCGGTGACCAGTCTCGCCAGACCCCTCTATATCAATTCTGTTAACAATGAAAGATTGGACTGTACCGTGCGTTACCGCACGGAACCTCTCCTAATGTGCATCGGACCTCATCACGAAAAAATTGAATTTTTGGTCCTCTCCAACTGCACTTCCGAAATTCTTCTTGGATTACCGTGGCTTCAACGCCATTCCCCAACCCTTGATTGGTCCTCAGGAGAAATCAAGAACTGGGGTACTTCTTGTTTCAAGGACTGTCTTAAACCGGTTCCCAGTACTCCCTGCCGTGACCCTGTGGTTCCCCCTGTAACCGGTCTTCCTAAGGCTTATATGGACTATGCTGACGTGTTTTGCAAAAAGCAAGCTGAGACTTTACCTCCTCACAGGCCTTATGACTGTCCTATTGACCTCCTCCCGGGTACTACTCCACCCCGGGGCAGAATTTATCCTCTGTCTGCTCCAGAGACTCTTGCCATGTCAGAGTACATACAGGAAAATTTAAAAAAGGGGTTTGTCCGCAAATCCTCCTCTCCTGTCGGAGCTGGATTTTTTTTTGTGTCCAAAAAAGATGGCTCCCTACGTCCTTGCATTGATTACCGCGGACTTAATAAAATCACGGTAAAGAACCGCTACCCCCTACCTCTTATCTCGGAACTCTTTGATCGCCTACAAGGTGCCCACATCTTTACCAAACTGGACTTAAGAGGTGCTTATAATCTCATCCGCATCAGGGAGGGGGACGAATGGAAGACTGCATTTAACACCAGAGATGGACACTTTGAGTATCTGGTCATGCCCTTTGGCCTGTGCAACGCCCCTGCCGTCTTCCAAGACTTTGTTAATGAAATTTTTCGTGATCTCTTATATTCCTGTGTTGTGGTTTATCTGGACGATATTCTTATTTTTTCTGCCAACTTAGAAGAACACCGCCAGCATGTCCGCATGGTTCTTCAGAGACTTCGAGACAATGAACTTTATGCCAAAATGGAGAAATGTCTGTTTGAATGTCAATCTCTTCCTTTCCTAGGATACTTGGTCTCTGGCCAGGGACTACAAATGGACCCAGATAAACTCTCTGCCGTCTTAGATTGGCCACGCCCCTCCGGACTCCGTGCTATCCAACGTTTTTTGGGGTTCGCCAATTATTACAGACAATTTATTCCACACTTTTCCACTATTGTGGCTCCTATCGTGGCTTTAACCAAGAAAAATGCCAATCCCAAGTCCTGGTCTCCCCAAGCGGAAGACGCATTTAAACATCTCAAGTCTGCCTTTTCTTCTGCTCCCGTGCTCTCCAGACCTGACCCATCTAAACCCTTCCTATTGGAGGTAGATGCCTCCTCAGTGGGAGCTGGAGCTGTCCTTCTACAAAAAAATTCTTCCGGGCATGCTGTTACTTGTGGGTTTTTTTCTAGAACCTTCTCTCCGGCGGAGAGAGACTACTCCATCGGGGATCGAGAACTACTGGCCATTAAATTGGCGCTTGAGGAATGGAGGCATCTGCTGGAGGGATCAAAATTTCCAGTTATCATATACACTGATCACAAGAATCTCTCCTATCTCCAGTCTGCCCAACGGCTGAACCCTCGCCAGGCCAGGTGGTCGTTGTTCTTTGCCCGTTTTAACTTTGAAATTCATTTTCGCCCTGCCGACAAGAACATGTCTCTCGTTCCTCGGATGCCTCGGAAGTAGAGCTCTCTCCGCAACACATCATTCCTCCTGACTGTCTGATCTCCACTTCTCCAGCCTCCATCAGGCAAACTCCTCCAGGGAAGACCTTCGTTTCTCCACGCCAGCGTCTCGGGATTCTCAAATGGGGACACTCCTCCCACCTCGCAGGCCATGCGGGCATCAAAAAATCCTTGCAACTCATCTCTCGTTTCTATTGGTGGCCGACTCTGGAGACGGATGTTGTTGATTTTGTGCGGGCCTGTACTGTCTGTGCCCGGGATAAGACTCCTCGCCAGAAGCCTGCTGGTCTCCTTCATCCTCTGCCTGTCCCTGAACAGCCTTGGTCACTGATTGGTATGGACTTTATTACAGACTTACCCCCATCCCGTGGCAACACTGTTGTTTGGGTGGTCGTTGATCGATTTTCCAAGATGGCACATTTTATTCCTCTTCCTGGTCTTCCTTCAGCGCCTCAGTTGGCAAAACAATTTTTTGTACACATTTTTCGTCTTCACGGTTTGCCCACGCAGATCGTCTCGGATAGAGGCGTCCAATTCGTGTCTAAATTC
>NW_026610201.1:0-16857 GCF_029499605.1 Hyla sarda | reverse complement strand
AAAAAAAAAAAAAAAAATACAGCAACTGAAGTGTTAACTATGATTTTTTTTGCAGCACCTGGAACACAATACTGTATAATACACACTGCATATGCTGAGAACCCTTAAAGGGAACCTGTCAGCAGATTTTACCATATATAGCGCATAGCAATATGCTATCTATAGTAAAATCTTCTTCATCACCATCCCCAGGTGAGGTTTCTGCCGGCAGGGATGGTGAGGATATGTAGTTAGAAAGTCTCCCCCACTGGCCGAGTAAGTAGTCCCCTGGGCGGGAAGCTATACTTACCTAGTCCTGTGTTCTCCAGCTGTTATCATGTCCCTTTAGCGTGACACTGAGGGGGCGTGGTTATAGCTGGAGCAGCGGGACTAGGTAAGTATAGCTCCCCACCCAGGGAACTACTTACAGGGCCAGTGTGGGACACGTTATAACTTATATCCTCACCATCCCTGTGGGCAGAAACATCTCCCAGTGACGGTGAAGAAAAAGATTTTACCTTACTTAATGTATTGCTAGGCGTTATATATGGTCAAATCTGCTCACAGGTTCCCTTTAAGTGTATGTTCACATGCGGATATTTTGTAGCATATTTTGATGAAGATTTTCTAAAGTAGTTTTTGCTGCCAATTGCAGTCAAAGGGTAGAAAAATCAGATGCAGAAAATTTGTTGCAAGATATCCATGTGTGAACGTACCCTAAATAGAGAGTCAATCAGGGTTGACATGGAGAAGAAACGTCCTGCAAAAGCCATTTGTGAGACACTGCCTCTTCAGGAGGAGGTAGGTAGTGTCTGTCTGTGTAATGACTCAGCTCAGTGTAATTTTGATGCAAAGAATATCTACAGTGAGTGTATGTTAATGATTCATTTCCATTGGTGTATATTATATAATATTGATAGGTTTAGCCTGGCTGCAATAACATTGAAATGTAATAGCGAGATTACAGCATATGGAATAAATCTGAATAAATATAGAGAGCTCGCTGAATGTAAGAAAATGTGAATCCATATGTAGGTAACACAACGGCGATTCTCCTCTGCTGTTTTAATAAATGTTTCAGGATGACATATCAGCAAGCCTTTGTGATCTCAAATTTAATGCAACTGCCACGTATATTAGACCTATGGAACCTGCCAGTTGTTGATCTTCAATCCACAGCCAAGAAACCAACCAGCCGCCAGCCTTGGCTAATTAAATATCCGTGACTGACTGCCCACCGAACAGTCTGGCTCTGTTTAATTATATGTTCCCCTGCTGTGCCTGAACTTTGCAGTCTGCGCCGAGAAAAGCAGGCTTTCAGCGCACCAGCATGACACGCTGCCACATGCACGTGCTGCCTAGCATTGGCTGTACTGAGGACAATAGGGAATAGGCTAATGGCATACTGTACTAGACAGGGACTGAAAGGAGGCCTGCAAACGGAATTGAATCTAAGAATCTTTAAAAAAAAAAAAAAAAGACCTTGATGCTGAGGGTCTTGGAACTGAACCAAAAGGAGTGATTGAATCCCTAGACAGGTATACAAAAGAAAATGCAAGCCATCTGACATAGGGTGAAGAGCAAAAGATAAAGGATCTTTTATTCAGGGGAGGAGAAAAGTTTTGGAAAATGCTAAATATCAGAACAGAATATGATAACACTCATGTATTCATGCCATTATATGTTTATGATTTCTGTTTTATGTGCCCATGTATATTATCACTAACTCCGTGTCTTGGATAATTATTTCAGTTCCTGGTAGAATTACATTCAGAGAACGTGGCGCTTCTGCTGTCACTGTTTCCTTTGACATTGATTAAGAAAGTAATAGAAATTATATCAAATACTAGGAAGCGCCTGCTGGCTCTAATTGCATAACCTGCTTTGGCTGGTTAACTATAAAATGGATAAATGCATGAAGAAGAAAAGAAAGACGTGCATTATAATCATGAATGATCATTGTCCATGTTAGAGCGAGCCAGGTTGTGTGGACAACATAGTTATAGTAATTTACCGGGTACCATAATGTGATAACGGGGTTTTCCTACAGGAGACATTTACCTCCTGTTTATAGGACGGCTTTGTGCAAAGGGTATGTTCACACAATCAAGTTTTAAACTGCAATTACTAAATGGAGGTAAAAAGAAATGACTAAGGCCGGGTTCACACTACGGAGTGTCGGCCGGAAATCCTGCTGCATGAAACTTAAAGGGGTATTCCAGGCAAAAAACATTTTATCCCCTATCCAAAGGATAGGGGATAAGATGTCTGATCGACCCCCTGCTGAGACCCCCTGCGATCTCCCTCGTGAGACCCCCGCAATCTCCCTGCGTCTCTAGTTTCGGAAACCTCCGTGTTTCCGGGACAGGGACGTGACGTCACCCCCCCCTCCCATAGACATGAATGGAGGGGGCATGGCGTCACGTCCCCAGTCCCGGAAACCTGGAGGTGTCCGAAACTGGAGATTCAGCACCCGCATAGAATGCGGGTGCTGCAGGGAGATCCCGGGGGGTCTCAGCAGCGAGCCCTCCGCGATCAGACATCTTATCCCCTATCCTTTGGATAGGGGATAAAAGGTTTTTTGCCCCGAATACCCCTTTAACGTGAAAGTTAATGGGTTTTCCATGAACCCATTCACACTGCGGAATGTTCTGGTCAGAATTTCCGACAAATCGCTGCTGCAGCACCCCGCTATCATTACTGCACAGATCGAGATCACTCTGCACGTAATGATGGGCAATACAGGGGCCGGAGCATCGTTACGTCACGGCTCCACCCCTCGTGACGTCACAGCCCGCCCCCATCAATACAAGTCTATGGGAGGAAGCGTGACCTCCCATTAAGGGGACAAGCCGTGATGTCATGAGGGGCGGAGCCATGACGTCATGCTGCTCCGGCCCCTGTATCGCCCGTCATTACGCACAGAGCGAACTCGCTCTGTGCAGTAATGATGGTGGGGTGCCGCAGTGGTGATCCCCGGGGTCCCCAGCAGCGGGACCGTGGCGATCTAACATCTTATCCCCTATCCTTTGGATAGGGGATAAGATGCCAGGGGCAGAGTGCCCCTTTAAAGTTGTTCTCCCTTGTTTATACTGTTTTTTGTTATTATGTTTGTGTATTATGTGTGTATAAGTATGTGTTTTTTTTATGTGTGTTGTGATTATGTATATATGTATTTTCTTACCTTTTGTGAAGATCCGGAAGCTGGCCCCTTTTTCTTCCAGCGGCTTGCTGTGTAACCTTGGCCTCCGCCATGTTGTGTTCGGTAAGTGGGATGTCGGGGGTTGTGTTCTTGCTTCTGTCCTTCCTATCTTCTGACGAGGCGAATCTTTTCTTCCTGTTTCTTCTGTGGCTCAGCGACGAATCTGTGGCCTCTTCTGGCGCATGTGCAGGTAGTTTGTTTGTTTTTTTTACCAATAAAGTTTTTTTTGTCTAATTGACAAACTGTCTGCGCTTGCGCGAAGCTATGCTATTAGCGTAGACCTAACGTACGCTACGCTGTTAGCGTAGCACTTGCGTACTCGCGCATGCGCAGACAGTTTGTCAATTAGACAAAAAAAACTTTATTGGTAAAAAAAAAAAAAAACTACCTGTGTAGAAACAGGAAGAAAAGATTCGCCTCGGACGTCAGAAGATAGGAAGGACAGAAGCAAGAACACAACCCCCGACATACCACTTACGGAACACAACATGGCAGAGGCTGAGGTTACACAGCAAGCCGCTGGAAGAAAAAGGGGCCAGCTTCCGGATCTTCACAAAAGGTAAGAAAATACATATATACATAATCACAACACACATAAAAAAACACATACTTATACACAGATAACACACAAACATAATAACAAAAACAGTATAAACAAGGGAGAACCCCTTTAACCCCTTAAGGACCGGAGGTTTTTCCGTTTTTGCATTTTCGTTTTTTGCTCCTTGCCTTTAAAAAATCATAACTCTTTCAAATTTACACCTAAAAATCCATATGATGGCTTATTTTTTGCGCCACCAATTCTTCTTTGTAATGACGTCAGTCATTTTGCCCAAAAATCTATGGTGAAGCGGGAAAAAAAATCATTGTGCGACAAAATTGAAAAAAAAAAACGCTGTTTTGTAACTTTTGGGGGCTTCCGTTTCTACGTAGTACATTTTTCGGTAAAAATGACACCTGATATGTATTCTGTAGGTCCATACGATTAAAATGATACCCTACTTATATAGGTTTGATTTTGTCGGACTTTTGGAAAAAATCATAACTACATGCAGGAAAATTAATACGTTTAAAATTGTCATATTCTGACCCCTATAACTTTTTTATTTTTCCGTGTATGTGGCGGTATGAGCGCTCATTTTTTGCGCCGTGATCTGAAGTTTTTAACGGTACAATTTTTGCATTGATAGGACTTATTGATCACTTTTTATTCATTTTTAAATGATATAAAAAGTGACCAAAAATGCACTATTTTGGACTTTGGAATTTTTTTGCGCGCACGCCATTGACCGAGCGGTTTAATTAATGATATATTTTTATAATTCGGACATTTACGCACGCGGTGATACCACATATGTTTATTTTTATTTTTATTTACACTGTGTTTTTTTTTTATTGGAAAAGGGGGGTGATTCAAACTTTTAATAGGGGAGGAGTTAAATGATCTTTATTCACTTTTTTTTTCCACTTTTTTTTTGCAGTGTTATAGGTCCCATAGGGACCTATAACACTGCACACACTGATCTTCTATGTTGATCACTGGTTTCTCATAAGAAACCAGTGATCAACGATTCTGCCGGATGACTGCTCATGCCTGGATCTCAGGCACTGAGCAGTCATTCGGCGATCGGACAGCGAGGAGGCAGGAAGGGGCCCTCCCGCTGTCCTGTCAGCTGTTCGGGATGCCGCGATTAGCCGCGGCTATCCCGAACAGCCCGACTGAGCTAGCCGGGAAATTTCACTTTCACTTTTAGCCGCGCGGCTCAGCTTTGAGCGCGCGGCTAAAGGGTTAATAGCGCGCGGCGCCACGATCGGCGATGCGCGCTATAAGAGGCGGGTCCCGGCTTCACTATGACGCCGGGCCCGCCATGATATGACGCGGGGTTACTGTGTAACCCCGCGTTATATCAGAAGAGCAGGACCAAGGATGTACCGGTACGTCCTTGGTCCTTAAGGGGTTAATGCTGCCTGGAAGATGTTCAAGGCGCATTACATATGGAGTTTACACACCTCCAAGTATAAAGTTTAAACAAGAACAAAGACGTGGTCTCAAATGCAGGGCCAGATTAAGGCTGCCTGGAAGACGGAGCACGTCATTATGATGGGGGCCCCCCACTGAGTGGAACAGGAGTCAGGCCCCCGTTAAAATAAAATGGGCTGCATGGTCTAAAATCACTTCAGTTCAGGTCACTCTTTCAGGCTGTTGCAAAGCTACAACACCCATTATGTCTGGAGAGCTTCATGCATTAGAGGAGTTGTAGTTTTGTAACAGCTAGAGCCTCAAATTGGGGTACAGATTCATCCATTATTACTGCAAAACATAGAAGTGACGAGAGATCTAATGGGACAGTCAGAAGAATACACAAACATAAAATGACTCACAGGAGACTTCTCTGTTGTCTTTCCTTTTCTTCTTCATCTGGTCCAGACGCCAGGTCTTCTTCCAGCTCCATCTTCCTCTGTAAAGTTTGACGCCTGGACATCATTGGTTCCTCACTTTGCCAGCCGATCCTCATCCTCTGTATAAAGACAACAATCATTATAACCCTTCAAGAGACTGTGCTTCCTAAATATAATACTGCCAAACCCTGTGTACCCTGTATATTATGCTGCCAAACATCATGCCCTCTAAAAATAACACTACCACCCACTGTGTCTTCCGTAGTGTGCACAGAACAGCAGCATCCCATTGAAAACAAGCAAAATTCTGCTGGCGGAAGTTCGTAGTGCGGACGAGCCCTAATTCCCCCAGACACCCCCCCCAGACCCCTAAGACCGCTAAGGCTAGGTTTCTCCCTTTTATTACCTGCAAAAACACAGAAAAAACTGCTACTGCTTTTTCCTGTGTTATGATAATATTTTGGAATTTTTTTCTTGTGCTTTTGCCTTCTCTGGAAAGGGGATAAGATGTCTGATCGCGGGGGGTCTCGCCACTGGGGACCCCTGCAATATAGCATGCAGCACCCACCTGTATCTGCTTCCGGCAGCGCTGGAGGTTCTGGCTCCCGACCACGACGTCACGACTCCGCACCAGTGTGACGTCACACCCCACCCCCTCAATGCAAGTCTATGGGAGGGGGTGTGACAGTTTCCCCACAGTAGGTTGCAGTTCCCCCGCATTAGGTTGTAGTCCCCCCACATTACGTTGGCAGTGTCCCCCACAGACATACAGCCTCCAGCCATATACAGTGTATGGCTGGAGACTGTATGTCTGTGTACTGCCCCACTTCAGTGCTCCGTCCACCGCTCCAAGGGGACCGGAGGAGCGGTGCTCGGAGCATTGAAGATGATGTGTAGGTAACTTACGATGCGTGCATCCTCGCTGCTCTGCTCCTATGGGCGCACGCACAGGACATCAGTGATGTCCCTGCGTGCACTGCCTCCTGGCGGCCCCTGCGATTTTAAAGTTAATGCGGGGCCGCAGAAAGGTAACTGGGACATCCTTGTGCCCCAAAAAGATCTTTCAGGACACAGGGATGACCTAATGAATGTGAGGGGGGGGGAGGGGGAATGACAGTATTTATCTGCGTATAACATGCACTGGCATATAACACATACACTCATTTTCACAGGAAAATTTGAGGTAAAAAAATAAATGTAAAATAAATGACTTGGAAGCTCTGAACTATATGCCTTATCATCCCCCCAACTTTGATTCCCCTGGATCCTCAGTTTGCCCCCTCCCCGTCCTCCCTCCCCCTTTTATCAGCCCCTGTGCCATGTTCACCCCCCTGCCCCCTGTTTTCCCCTGCTCATCATTCCCCCCCCTGCTCATCATTCCCCCCTGCTCATCATTCCCCCTGCTCATCATTCCCCCCCTGCTCATCATTCCCCCCTGCTCATCATCCCCCCCCTGCTCATCATCCCCCCTGCTCATCATTCTCCCTCTGCTCATCATTCCCCCCTGCTCATTATTACCCCCCCTGATCATCCTAACCCCCCTGCTCATCATTACCCCCCTCTCATCATTACCCCCCCCGCTCATCACTACCCCCTGCTCATCATTACCCCCCTGCTCATCATTACCCATCTGCTCATCATTACCCCCCCCTGCTCATCATTACCCCCCTGCTCATCATTACCCCCCTGCTCATCATTACCCCCTCAGCTCATCATTACCCCCCTGCTCATCATTACCCCCCTACTCATCATTACCCCCCCTGCTCATCATTACCCCCCTGCTCATCATTACCCCCCTGCCAATCATTCCCCCCATGCTCATCATTTCCCTCCTCTGCCTCATCATCCTCCCCCCCCCCATAACCCCCCCCTGCTCATTGCTCCCCCCTCCTCCTGCTTTTTTTATTGTTCATATTTCCTTACCTGGCCGCGCTCGGCAGGCTCAGGAAATGCGTCGAGTCTTGTGGGGGGGCTGTGACGAGTGATGTCTCCTGCGGCTCCTCTGCATGGCATCAGGGACGTCACTCCTCATTTCCTGCAGTGCTGGGGTGTAATGAAGAAAACTGTGCCCTGTAGCAGCCGCAGCTGCAGGAAATGATGAGTGACGTCCCTGACACTGTGCAGAGGAGCCGCAGGAGACGTCACTCGTCACAGCGCACAAGACCCGACGCATTACCTGAGCCTGCCGAGTGCGGCCAGGTAAGGAAATATGAAAAATAGAAAAAGCAGGAGGAGTCCGGGCCCACAGGAGCCGCCTCTGGTCACTGTTTTAAAGTGGCCGCGGCAGGGCTACTGATCTTTAACAAACAGCCGGCGCTGCATCCACTTTAAAACAGTCCCCCCCGATCCGCTACTGAGCAGCCCGCAGGGATGTCCCGAATGTGACAGGGCCTCCTGCAGGCACGGGGCCCAGAGCAGGTGCTCCAGTAGCGCCAATGATGATCTGGCCCTGCTCAAATGGCTAGAGGTGCTCAACCCCAAATGCAGTTCTGCATTTATACTGGGGGAGCAGATCCTGCCCTTGTGGTCCGTTGCTGCCTCCCTCCTCTCATTGTCTGTGTGTGCTTGTAGCCACACTGGAGGGTACCTGGGAGGAGGCTGTTAGTCGGCCTAATGCTGCCGTAATTGCCCACTGGCCCCTGGTTTTGCTTATCACACAGGTAGGTTTAGTTTTAGGTCCCGTTCCACTTGAGAAACCTTGGCGTGGTGTGCGGGCTCAGGTATGTCCTTCATACAAGGATATACTGGCTAATGTCAAAATTTTAACATCAGTGTTGAGGGTTAGCCAATGTCATTGTTTACATCTACCACAGTAGTGCACCTAAATTCTTGTATTATTCTAATTGGAGCACATTCATGCAAAGCAAATTCTCCAGACAATCCCATTAAGCTTTCTTTTTCTTAAGACAACAATATTGCAGATGTAGCAGTTTGAAGTGACTGCCTAATAGAAGGAGCCATCACAAGAGGGCAACAACTAAGGACCAGCATACAAATGTGCAAATATAACAATCATACAGTAGAATACAGAAACAAAAATATATTAAGAAGGCAGAGAACAAAAAAGTGCAGAGAACAAAACTAAAGTATATAGACTAACAAGAGTAATATGTAAGTAAAAGCCTCTAAATGCTCAGGAATAATGGTGTACAAAGACCAGGTCAGCCTATGTTCTCCAAAAAATTGGGAATGGTTTGCTATTAGCGGTCTATATACAGTAGACAAGTTAAAAGGGGTACTCTGGTGGAAAAAAAAAGGAGCAAAACAGATTTGTAAATTACTTCTTTATAAAAATCGTAATTCTTCCTGTACCATCAGCTGCTGTATGCTCCAAAGGAAGTTGTTTAGATATTTCTAGTCTGACCACAGTGCTCTCTGCTGACACCTCTGTCCATGTCAAGAACTGTCCAGAGCAGGAGACGATTGCTATGGGGATTTGCTCCTACTCTGGACAGTTCCTGACACGGACAGAGGTGGATAGGGGATACATGTTTTACCATGAGACATCTCCTTTAAAGTATTGGTGTCATTTGTAAAAACTTTTTACATGTTATCCAGACATGTCAAAAGTTTAGATCTGACCAGGTCTAAGTCTTGGGTCATTGGTGTGAAAGGGGTCATTGCATACAAATGTATACACATTAAGATTAGTTAAATAGCAGCTGTATATTTCCGTATGAAGTAAGGTCCCCTTAGTGGCCGAACATAGCTGTCAGCACATGACCAGTTGGTAGGCAGATATTTTATGTTGGCCATCTCTACAGGCATTTCTACAATGCTATGTATTTGGTGATAAGGAATTATTGTAACCCCTTAATGGTTGCCTTTACCTGTCCAAGCTAACCATCGATTAGATAGGGTGAAATGAATAGATGTACTCTATTATTCTGTCCATGGTTGATTTCACCTGTTGTCTGTGAAGACAAGCAGAAACTACTGTTACAAGGATCAGTGATCTCTATGACATCTGCATCATTCAGGCGGTTCACAGACGGTCAGTGTACTCCTAGTAAATGGCTTAAACCATTTAGGATATAGGATATTGTTATCATCTGTGTTACCATCTTGATATGGGATCAAGCTATTCTATTACAGATTTGTAAATTACTTCTATTTAAAAATCAAAATCCTTCCAGTACTTATAAGCTGCTGTATACCGCAGAGGAAGTTGTGTAGTTTTTTCAGTCTGACCACAGTGCTCTCTGCTGACACCTCTGTCTGTATCAGGAACTGTGCAGGGCAGGAGCAAATCTCCTGCTCTTGGCAATTCACGGACAGAGGTGGCAGCAGAGAGCACTATAGTCAGACTGGAAAGAACTACACAAATTCCTCTGGAGTATACAACAGCTGATAAGTACCGGATGGCTTAAGATTTCTAAATAAACGTAATTTAGAAATATGTATAACTTTTTGTCACCAGTTGAATTGAAATGTTTTTTTTCCCACCGGAGTACCCCTTTGACCCCTTTAGGACTGAGCCTTTCTCACCTTAAGGACTACGCCCTTTTTTGCAATTCTCACCACTGTCACGTCATGCATTAATAACTCTGGGATGCTTTTAATGTTTATTATGATTCCGAGAATGTTTTTCCGTGACATATTCTACTTTAACATAATGGTAAATTGTCATTGTTACTTGCATCCTTTCTTGGTGAAAAATCCCCAAATTTCATGAAAATTCAGAAAATGTTGCATTTTTCTAACTTTGAAACTCTCAAGAGAAGGAGCAAAATTTGAAAGAGAATGGTTTTTGGGGGGCATGTTGCATTTAGAAAGTCCACAGGGTGCCAGAACAGAAAAAAAAAAACATGGAATGCTATTTTGGAAACTAAACCCTTCAAGGAATGTAACAAGGGGTATAATGAGCCTTTACACCTCACAGGTGTTTTACGACTTTGCCTTGAAGTTGGATGTGAAAATGAAACGTTTGATTTTTAACACTAAAATTATGGTGTTACCGCAAATTTTTATTTTTCACGAGGGGTAATAGGAGAAAATGGACCCCAAAATTTGAATCCCAATTTCTTTCAATTAAGAAAATGCCCCATATGTGGATGTTACGTGCTCTTCTGCGCAATACAGGTCTCAGAACAGAAGGACTGCCATTGGACTTCTGGTGAGAGAAAATTTGGTGAAATTGAAGTCGGGGGCCATGTGCATTTTCAAACCTCCCATGATGCCAGAACAGCAGAACCCCCCCCCCCCCCCCCCCATATGTGACACCATTTTGGAAACTAGGCCCTCCAGGAACGTAACAAGGGTTACAATGAGTACTCTCAGCTCACAGGTTTTTTGAACAGGGGGCCGTAACAGTGAAAAATTAGATTTTTTTAATGCTAAATTGCTGGTATTAACCAAAAATGTTTTGTTTTCACAAGTAGTAAGCTCCACAAAATTTGTAGCCCAATTTCTCCAGAATAAGCATACACCCCATTTATGGCGATAAAGCACTATGCGGGTGCAAAACAGGGCTTAGGCGTGAGATTTGAGGCCTAAAGTGGTACTGCAATGGTTCAGGTTCTGACATAAAATCCCTGGTCTCACTGGCAAGTGACCACAATTTTGAAACTACACCCCTCAAGGAAGGTAACAAGGGGTACAGTACTTACACCTCACAGTTTTTTTTGAACAGTGGTCCATAAATAGAAAAATTAGATTTTTTACACTAAAATGCTGGGGTTACCCAATTTTTTACATTTTCACAAGGGGTAATTGGAGAAATCGTGTTACAAATTTTGGAAGGCTTTTTCTCCTGACTATGGAAACACTTCCACATATGAGGTAACGTGTGTGGCGGATGCACAACAAGGCTCAGAAGTCATAGTTTGCATTTGAGGCCTATGGCATATCAGTAGCTGACGGTTACATACATTCAGAGGAAAATATAAAAATGAAACACCCACATGAGACACCATTACAGAGAGTACCCACCCTGACGAATGGGTATAGGGGTAAAGAGGACATTTTGAATGTACAGGTGTTTCCTAAATTTATTTTCCAGGAATCTATGAAGGGTAACTTTTGAAAATTGCAATTTTCAACCTATGCTCTGCTTCATCTTTCTGGGAACAACTAACATGTGACTCCGAATTGTCGCCTGGAAATACGATAGAGCTCATGAGCGAGAACACTTCGCATTTGAGGCCGATGTTTCTTACGGACCTAACAGTTACATACATTCAAAGGAAAATACAAGAAAGGAGCACCCACATGTGAGCCTATTACAAACAGTACACCCCCTAGGGAAGATGAATAGGGGTGAAGTGGAGATTTGGAACAGATGGGTGTTCCCTAAATTTATTTTCCAGGAATGGATGAAGTGTACTATGGTGGGGGGGGGGATGAAAATTGCAATTTTAATACTGCTATGCAAATTTCCAGAATGATGACCCAGAGAATAGCCAAAAGTAAGAAAATGATGCCCGCCCCAAACCCTTTTTTTTGGGGGGGGGGGGGCTATTTTAAAATTTGGAACACAATGTACTCTGGACTGGTACATTGGAGTATAATTCTGGAGAATTAACCTCTTCAGGACACAGGGCGTATGGATACGCCCTGCATTCCGAGTCCTTAAGGACACAGGGCGTATCCATATGCCCGTGGGAAATCCGGTCCCCACCGCTAGCCGGTTGGGGACTGGAGCCGGATGCCTGCTGAAATCATTCAGCAGGCACCCCAGTACATCGTCCAGGGGGGTCCTGAGACCCCCCCATGTTGGCGATCGGAGAAAATCGCATGTCAATTCAAAAATGCGATTTTCTCCAATTCCGTGCTGATCGGGTCTCTGGTGACCCGATCACCCGAAAAATAGGGCTGATCGGAGTTGTCAGCAACAGACCCGATCAGCCTAAGGGATAGGAGGGAGGTCGCAGAGCTGCGATCTCCTCCTATCCCCTGCCATTACTCAGAACGGAGTTCTAACCAATAGCAGCGCAGGACAGGGGGTTCTGCCAGCCCCTGGATGTCGAGGGGATCTGGGAAGAAGATGGAGGCCGTACCTGCAGGAGAAGATGCCTGGGGACCCGGGATCTTAGCTGGAGCCTGCTGGATACTGGATCAAGTAGGGAATCGTCGGTGGGGGGGGGGGGGATTGAAAGTGAAACTAAAATGATCTTTACTGTGGCAACCACTAGGAAGGCCAGACTGCAACTCCCAGCATGCCCAGAGGCTGTCTGGGCATGCTGGGAGTTGTAGGTTTGCAACATCTGGAGGGTCACAGTTTGGAGACCACTGTTACAGTGGTGCCCGAACGGTAGCCCTCCAGATGTTGCCGAACTACAACTCTCAGCATGCCTCGACTGCCCAGGCATGCTGGGAGTTGTAGTTCTGTAACATCTGTCCCTTCAGATTTAGCAATTTTATGAATTTTTTGAAAATTGCTGCTCTACTTTGAAGCCCTTAAATTTTTTCAAAAAGCAAAAATATGTCCATTTTTTGATGCCAACATAAAGTGGACATATTGTATTTGTGAAGAAAAAGAAAATGTATTGTTAATATCCATTTTCCTTACAAGTAGAGAGCTTCAAAGTTAGAAAAATTCAACATTTTCAAAATTTTCATGAAATTTGGGGATTTTTCACCAAAAAAGGATGCAAGTAACGCCGAAAATTTACCACCAAAATAAAGTGGAATATGACACGAAAAAACTATCTCAGAATCAGAATATTTGGTAAAAGCATTTTAGCGTTATTCATTCGTAAAGTGACGGTGGTCAGAATTGCGAAAAAGGGCTCAGTCCTTAAGGTGAAAAAGGGCTGCTTCCTTAAAGGGTTAAAATTAGGGAAAAGGGTTAAAAATGTGATGCTCCATGGAAGCGTGATACTCCCTGAAGCAGTATCACGCTTCCATGGAGCATCACATTTTTAACCCTTCCGAATCCCCCTCCAGTGACACACTCGTCCCTTCTTTACAGTGTGGGGGACCTCACCTGGAAAGTGTTGGCCGGGAACGATCCACAGTTCCAGAGGTGCTCTGACCCGCTCCTTGGCAGCCACCAAAGATGAGGGCCTTTAGAACTTCCTCTTGAAACTGCAGGAATGTCCCTGCGTTGCCAGCGTGCTGGAACAGTACAGAAGAGTTATTCAATGCAACCTGTACCATGTAGACCGTAACAATTTTGTACCGTGTCCGTGTTTTCCGCATGGCATCATATGGCTTGAGGACTTGATCAGAAAGATCCACTCCCCCCATATACCGATTGTAGTCCAGAATACAATCAGGCTTGAGGAATGGTCCTGCTGTACCTCGCACAGGGACTGGGGTGCCGCCGTTCAAATGAATTGTGGTGAGCATAATGACATCCCTCTTGTCCCTATACCTGACCAGCAACAGGTTTTCATGGGAAAAGGCACAGGACTAACCCCGGGGGATAGGATCATGTAGGGGATGGGGCAAAAGGCCTCTCTGATTCTTCCGGACTGTCCCACAAGCGACCATGGATCTGGCAGCGAGGGATGTGAAGAGAGGGATACTAGTATAAAAGTTATCCACGTAAAGGTTATAACCTTTATCTAGTAATGGGTGCAAAAGGCCCCAAACTATTTTTCCGCTAACACCCAGAGTGGGGGGAAATTCTGGGGGTTCAATACGGGAATCTCGTCCCTCATAAACCACAAACTTGCAAGTGTACCCAGAGGTACTCTCGCAAAGTTTATACATCTTCACACCATATTGCACTAGCTTGGTTGGGATGTATTGCCGGAAGCTGAGTCTCCCCTTAAAGCTGATGAGAGACTAATCAATAGCGACCTTCTGCCCAGGGCCTCCCAAAATTTGGCCCCAAAGTTATTGATGACGACCTGATTTAATACAGGCGGCCATACGCGGGACATGGGGGGGGGACATGCCGCATTATAAGCATAATGCAAACATTTCGGAATGGCCTCGAACCAGGGATGTGCCATGGCCATACTATAGAGCGGGGTCTGGTAGAGGACGTCCCCACTCCAGTATTGCCTGACACTGGGTTTTTTAACTAGACCCATATGCAGCACAAGGCTCCAAAAGTTCCTCATTTCGGATGCATTGCCTGGATACCACTCATTGGGTCTAGCTAAAAATGAGCTCAGGTTTGCGGCGATGAACGGTTGGGCATACAGGTTCGTCAGGTCAACCATCATATTGACAAAGTCGTCACTGAAAAAAAAGCAACTGAAATAGTCCATTTCAGTGAACCCGACAATGTCATTCTTGATTCCTGAGTCGCCAACAAACTCAGGTATCACAAGCCTGAGTCCAGAAAAATTTGCCGATACGGGGCACCATTAAACTTGGCTGGGGGGCTTGACTAGTATGAGAACCAGGGGTACTCATACTAGCATGGGGCACAGGATCAGGAGCATAGGAAGCTTGCGGCCTCGCATGGCTTCTCCGTTGCCTTGGTGGCTCATCATCAGTGGTGTTGTTCGCGAATATTCGCAATTCAAATTTTATTTGCGAATATCGCATATTTGCAAATTCGCGAATATTCACGAATACAGCACTATATATTCGAAATTATGAATATTCACTTTTTTTTCACAGTACACATCACAGTGATCATACCTCTCTCCTTCCAGCTTGTGTGGTCAAAAGAAGGCTCTAATACTACTGTGTGAGACCGCCAGGCGAATATTCACACATGCGAATATTCGCATATGCAAATATTCTCTAATATTGATCCCTCCCTTCTGCTGCTTCTATCAAGTTACACTGGTATACTTGCTATAAAGTTCATAAATTTTCACATGTGCGAATTTTCGCATATGCAAATTTACGCATATGCGAAAAAACGTGAATATTAAAAATATGCGAATTTAGCAAATATATGACGAATATTCGTCCATATATTCGCGAAATATCGCAAATTCGAATATGGCCTATGCCGCTCAACACTAATCATCAGAAGATGTGGAGGAGGACGAGGAAATAAGAAAGGAAGGAAGGTGGGGTCTTCCTTGTCCTCTGTGGCGCTTTCAGAGTCGGAGGCAAGTAAGGCATATGCCTCCTCTGCCGAAAACGCCCTGCGGGCCATGGGGGAGATTTATCAAAACCTGTGCAAAGGAAAAGTTGCCCAGTTGCCCATAGCAACCAATCAGATTGCTTCTTTCATTTTGCAGAGGACTTGTTAAAAATTAAAGAAGCGAGCTGATTGGTTGCTATGGGCAACTTTTCCTCTGCACAGGTTTTGATAAATCTCCCCCCATTTCCCTAGTTTAATGGGGGGGGGGTGAAGTGTATATATGTGGGGGGAAAACGTTATTGGTGTGTGTGCTGCCTGTGGTGTGGTGCGAGACTTCCTACCCTAACCCGCCTTAACCTAACTAACTAAACCGCCCTAAGAACAAAAATATAAAAATATAAAATAAAACTAAACTAAAAAAAAGAGAAAGAAACGTAAAAAAAAAAAGACTTCTAGCACAAAAAACTCTGCGCCAAAAAAAATTGTTTACCTAATCAGTGGTGCACACTGATTAGCGCTTGGTGGCGGCAGGGGGCACAGAAGTCAGTGGGGGGTCTGGCCAATCAGCCCAGTACAGTGGCTGGTGGCACGTACACAGACCGCACACACAGGTACGGTCCATCCACACAGCACCGGCCTGCTACTGGTGGCACTGACCGCCTATAGGTGCAAAAAATAAAATAAAAATCTCTAAAAAAAAAAGCGCTTACACCACATAAAAAAAAATCAGTACTAAGGGACTGATCAGCGGTGGGTGGACTTTAGCTAACGGTGGCGGACTGCTCTTTTATAGCTAAGAGGGCCAGTCATACGTTTAGCAAAATAAAATAAAAAGGTCTGCGCCCAAAATAAAATGCTGGGGGCAGACTGCAGCGACCCTGTAGGGCTGGGGTCGCACAGCTAAAGGTGCTGCGGACCTGCGGACACCTACAGATGGAATGCTGAAATAGAAAAGGTCTGCACCCAAAATAAAAACTGGGGGCAGACCGCAGTGACCCTGTAGGGACCGGGTCACGCAGCTAAAGGTGCTACGGACCCGCGGACAGGTACAGACGGTATGCCAAAAAATATATACTTTTTTTAAACTCCTAACTGTCCCTAACTAATCTAAACTGTCCCTTTTTAACACTGAGGGGGGAGATGGCAGCCCCGGGCTCCGTCCTGCACACCAGATCTCTCAGAGAGGGTGGGCAGAATGGGGCAACATGCTCCTTCACCCACCTCCCCCTCCCCATACTGCCGTGATTGGTGCGGTCACTACGGCCACCCAATCACAGCTGTACTGGGGGGGTAGCAACACTGCCACCTCCTAGTACTGTACGGATGATGATTGGTG
>NW_026610200.1:0-16866 GCF_029499605.1 Hyla sarda | reverse complement strand
AGAATATGTCACGGAAAAACTAACTCGGAATCAGAATGATAACTAAAAGCATTCCAGAGTTATTAATGTTTAAAGTGACAGTGGTCAGAATTGCAAAAAACGCTCTGGTCCTAAGGTGTAAAATGGCCTGGTCCTTAAGGGGGTTAAAAAAAAAAATAATAAGTTTTGCGTTGGAGTACACCTTTAAAGGAAAACTGTAGTGAAAATTTTTCCTTTAGCCCTGTGCCCGAGCTGCAAAACTTTAGCTCACCTTCCTACTTTCCCCCGTTGTGCCGATATCTGTGACCCGGTCCTCTGGTACTGGTCTTCTTTCTGTTTCCTGGGGACGGCGAGTCATACTGTACCCAGTGTATCGCAGGCCGCATCGATGTCCTGCATCGGCTGGCGATAGGCTGAGCGCAGTGTAATGTAAGGAGCCTGGGCCCCGCCTTCTTCCTGCTGCCCGGGCTCCTTACATGGCAGTGCACTCAGCCTATCACCGGCCGAAGCGGTATGCTGAGTGTAGTATGACTCACCGTCCCCAGGACGCAAACCAGTATCGGAGGATCGGGACGCTGATATCGGTGCAACGGGGGAACGTAGGAAGGTGAGCTAAAGTTTTTTATTTTTTTTGCAGCCCCGGCACAGGGCTAAAAGAAAAAATTTGCACTACAGTTTTCCTTTAACCTCTTAAGGACCCATGACGTATGCATACGTCATGAGTCCCGGTCCTGCGATATAACGCGGGGTCACACGGTGACCTCACATAATATCGCAGCGGGCCCGGCGTCATAGTGAAGCCGGGACCCGCCTCTAATAGCGCGCGGCACTGATCGCTAAAAACGAAAGTAAAAGTGCCCGGCTAGCTCAGGGACATGTTCGGGATCGCCACGGTATAATTGCGGCATCCCGAACAGCTGTAGCACAGGAGGAAGGTCTCTTACCTTCTCCTGTGCTGTCCGATCGCCGAATGAATGCTTCAAGCCTGAGATCCAGGCTTGAGCATTCAATCGCCGAAAACACTGATTGATCCATTCCTATGGAGATGGATCAATCAGTGTAAAAGATCAGTAAATGCAATGTTATAGCCCCTTATGGGAGCTATAATGTTGCATAAGAAAAGTGTAAAAAAATCATTAACCCTTTCAATTATCCCTTCCCCTAATAAAAGTTTGAATCACCCGGCATTTCCAAAAATAAAAAAAAAATTATGTAAATAATAATAAAAATAAATATATGTGGTATCGCCGCGTGCGGAAATGTCCGAATTATAAAAATATACCGCTTTTTAAACCACTCGTTCAATGGCGTACGCGCAAAAAAATTCCTAAGTCCAAAATAGCGCATTTTTGATCACTTTTTATACCACAAAAAAGTGAATAAAAAGTGATCAAAAAGTCTGAACAAAAATGGTACCGCTAAAAACTTCAGATGACGGCGCAAAAAATGAGTCATCAAAGCGCCCTGAACACAGAAAAATAAAAAAGTTATAGGGGTCAAAAGATGACCATTTTAAACGTATAAATTTTCCTGCATGTATTCATGATTTTTTTCGGAAGTGATACAAATTCAAACCTATACAAGTAGGGTATCATTTTAACCGTATGGACCTACAGAATAAAGATAAGGTGTCATTTTTGACAAAAAATGTACTGCGTAAAAATAGAAGCCCCCAAAACTTACAAAATAGTGTTTTTTCATCAATTTTGTCGCACTTTGATTTTTTTTTCCCGTTTCACCGTAGATTTTTGGGTAAAATGACTAATGTCATTACAAAGTAGAAAAAATTAAGCCATTATATATAATTTTAGGTGAAAGAGTTATGATTTTTTAAAGTTAAGGAGGAAAAATTGAAAATGAAAAAACGGAAAAAGCTCGGTCCTTAAGGGGTTAAAGGGTGTCATTACAGAGTCCAATTGGTCCTGCAAAAAAACAAGCCTCAAACGGCTCTGTAGATGGAAAAATAAAAGCGTAATGGCTCTTAGAAGAGCCATGAGAAAAAATAAAAAAATAATTAAAATTTTTTTTATCTTCTGTGTCATTAAGGGGTTAAAGGGTACTCTTAGCTTCTGAAAGCATGACCATGGCCTTAGAGCATACACGAGAGGTCTCAATGATGGATGAATCTTCGCTGTCAGTTCTGTAATGCAATTAGAGTATCTTTTAGAAAGCTCTAGGTAAGTGTTTCCTAGCCAGGGTGCCTCCAGCTGTTGCAAAACTACAACTCCCAGCATGCCCGGACAGCCTTCGGCTGTCCGGGCATGCTGGGAGTTGTAGTTTTGCAACAGCTGGAGGCACCCTGGCTAGGAAACACTGACCTAGGTGTCAGGCTTTTTACATTAGGGAACACATCCGTAGTATACATGCGACAGCAGACACCTCAAGGCTCACATAAGTATAATACAGAGCGCAGGGTGCACCTATTGTTCCAAAAGAACACTGCTAATCCCGACATGCAGCTAGAGCCCCAGCATACAGTGACGCGGTACTGCCATACTCACCGGCTGCTATGAAGCCCGCTCCACACCGACCAGCCGCCCTGCTCAGCAGACACAATAACCGCCTCCCGCTTCCCCCATAGCGTTCCGTTTCCTTGGTTTCCCAACCGTCCTCCAAAGCCTGCTGAGCCCCGCCCCCAGATTCCTGGTGTCCGCCCCAATCCTGTCTTCCCTCCCGCCTTCTCCGTGCACGTAAACACTTCCTGTCAATATCTCCCGCCACTGCCCTTCATACTTACTTCATGTTCCTTATTATTAATTCTGCTTGTATAACCTTAAGGACACAATCATTTAGGCCTTAAGGACAAAAGCAATTCAATTTTTTCATTTTGCTTTTTTTCTCCTCCCCATCTAAAAGCCATAACTCTATCATATTTCCATCCGGGGACCCATATGAGGACTTGTTTTTTGCAAGATCAATTGTACTTTGTAGTGATGACTCATTTTACCATAAGGGTATGTTCACACTACGGAATTCGCACCGCGAGCGGAATTCCGTGGTGTGAATTTAATTAGTGTGAACGGGTCTCCGCGAGACCCGTTCACACTGCGGAATTTCAGCGGCGGAAAATTCCGCCGTTGAAATTGTTCTGCGCAAAGAAACAACATGTTCATTCTTTGCGTGGAAGTCCGCGAGTACTGCCTAGCAGTCAATGGTGTCGGTGCAGTGCTTCGCGGTCCTACCCCTGCCGTCGGCTGCCAGGCTTAATCCCCGCTCTCGGAATTCTGCGAGCGGAGATTCCGTTCACACTTTGTAGTGTGAACATACCCTAAAATATGAAATTGAAATGAAAATCGCAAATTTTCGTTTTCATACTGTACATTTTATGGTAAAAATGACATGTTTTCTTTATTCTGTCAATACGATTAAAATAACACCCATATTTAGATACTTTACCATTATTGTACTGTACTTTTTTTTTTAACACAATGGCCCTCATTTCCTATTGCAAACCCGACATGTTTTGTCTGGTTGTGCGCCAGATTCTGTCACATTGCGCCAGAAATTCTGTCTGCGCAGGATCTTGCGCCAGAATTTGCACCAGAATTGAAAAAACCCTGACAAAGAAAACCCGAAAAAGGGGCGTGACAGCCATGAAAAGGGGGTGTGGTCTACGGAAAAGGGCGTGTTCCTGACATTTTCACAAAAAAACAACATATTTACTAAGGTTTCCACAGAAAATGTAGTGGATTTGAGCTGAGGAAAACCCTACAGATCAGAGCAGGTGTAAAAAAAGCAAAGTGTAGGGAAAGTGGAAAATGTAGGGAAACCTTAGTAAATACCGTGGAAAATAAATTGTAGGAAATAAAAACCCACAAAGAAACCTACACTCCACTCTTACTAAATGAGGACCAATACGTTTATTTAAAATTGCCCTATTTTGACCACCTATTGCTTTCAAATTTTTCAGTACATGGGGCTATATTAGGGCTATTTTTTTTGTGCAGTGATCTGTAGTTATTGGTACCACTTTTGGAAATATGTAACTTTTTAAAGGAAATCTGTCATCAGTGTCACCTGCACTCTATCCTGTGAGTACAGACAGTTGACACTGATGACAGCGATACTTACCTGTTCCTGTTCTGTGGTGATGTTCTACAGCCATCCTCTTTGGTATCTTCAGCTTTGGGCCCGACTTGGAGCATGGGAGGAGCTTAGTGACATCGCTGCTGCTGTTCTCTGCTGGATCCCGCTGCTAGCAAACAGCAGCAGTGACGTCACTAAGCTCTGTCCAAACTCCAATTCGGCCCCAAGTTGAAGATACCAAGAGGATATCTGGAGAACATCACCACGGAACGGGACCAGGTAAGTATCGTTGTCATCTGTCTCACCTGCACTACCTGTCTGTACTGATAAGTGCAGGTGACATGTGAGCAGGCAACATATTGAGGGAGGGGGGCGGAGACCTGCACAGTGAGGCCACGCTCCCTTTGAGAGGAATTCAGACTAGTGAGCTAAACTAAAAGTGTAATAAAAAAAATATGTAAAGGTGATGTACATGGTCAGGATTAAGTATTGAGTGATATATTAACGACGAGCGTCGTAAATTTATGGCACTGCTAAGTGTCACTACGAGTACAGCTCCGTACATTTACTGAGCTGCTTTTCTTGATCTCCGCGTCTCTGGACGCGGTGATCGGAACTGGATGACTGCTGATATCTATCAGCAGCCATCCCGACATATCGCCCAGGGGGTCGTGAGACACCCCTTGTTGGCGATTGCCATGATTCGCCGGTCAATTCTGACCAGCGAATCATGGCTTTTCCAGGCTGATCGGGTCTCTGGTGACCCGATAGCCCGGAAAATAGGGATGATCGGAGCTGTCAGAGACAGCCCCAATCATCCTAAAGGATAGAAGCGAGGTGGCAGGGTGTCACCTCCTCCTATCCCCTACAATTGGCTGATCAGAGGCGAATCGCAGGGCAGGGGCGGGGGGGGTCAAAGTTGAGATCCCCGCTCTGCCCGCTCTGGAAGTCCGGGCAGAGCGGGGCAAAGATGTCGGCGGTTATCGGAGGGGGATTGGAGGGGGACCAGCGGCGGGGAGGACCAGCAGCAGACAGTGGGGGACCAGCGGCTGGGAGGACCGACGGTAGCAAAATGCAGCAGTGAAAAAACCCCTTGTCGGCGATCACCGTGATTCGCCGGTCAATTCTGACCAGCGAATCATGGCTTTTCCAGGCTGATCGGGTCTTTGGTGACCAGATAGCCCGGAAAATAGGGATGATCGGAGCTGTCAGAGACAGCCCCAATCATCCTAAAGGATAGGAGCGAGGTGGCAGGGGTGTCACCTCCTCCTATCCCCTGCAATTGGCCGATCAGCGGCGAATCGCAGGGCAGGGACGGGGAGTCAAAGTTGAGATCCCCGCTCTGCCCGCTCTGGAAGACTGGGCAGAGCGGGGCAAAGATGTCGGCGGTTACCGGCAGGACACCGGCATACAGCGGGGGATCGGAGGGGGACCAGCGGCGGGGAGGACCGGCGGCAGACAGCGGGGGACCAGCCGCTGGGAGGACTGGCGGCAGCAGAATGCAGCAGTGATAATCTGGTAAGTGATCTTCACTGCTGCATTGCTGCATAGTTTTACAACTACAACTACCAGCATTCCCAGATAGCCAAAGACTGTCTGAGCATGCTGGAAGTTGTAGTTTTGCAACATCTGGAGGGCTACAGTTTGGAGACCACTGTATAATGGTCTCCAAACTGTGCACTTCCTGATGTTGCAAAACTACAACTCCCAGCATGCAAAGACTGTACAGGCATGCTGGGAGTTGTAGTTTGGCAACATCTGAAGTGCCAGATGTTGCAAAACTACAACTCCTAGCATGCCCTTCGGCTGTCCGGGCATGCTGGGAGTTGAAGTTTTGCAACATCTGGAGGCACACTGGTTGGGAAACACTGTTTGTTTCCTAACTCAGTATTTCCCAACCTGTGTGCCTCTAGCTGTTGCAAAACTACTGGAGGTACACTGGTGCGGAAACACTGCGGTAGTCTGTTACCTAACTTAGTGTTTCCCAACCAGTGTGCCTCCAGCTGTTGCATAACTACAACTCCCAGCATGCACAGTCTGTCAGTGCATGCTGGGAGTTGTAGTTTTACAACAGTTGAAGGTTACCCCCCCCCCCCCCATGTGAATGTACAGGGTACATTCACACGGGCGGGCGGAGGTTTACAGCGAGTTTCCCTTTCAGTTTGAGCTGCAGCAAATTTTCCGCCGCAGCTCAAACTCCCAGCGGGAAACTCGCTGTGAACCCTTGCCCGTGGGAATGTACCCTAAAAACACTACACTACACTAACACAAAATAAAGGGTAAAACACTACATATACACCCCCTTACACTGCCCCTCCCACCCCCCCAATAAAAATTTAAAACGTGGAGGCGCATGCGCGCGGCTCACGGAGAGGAAGCAGGTGATGTGAGCTCCGCGCCACTCGTGTCTTTATAGCCTTCTTAAGCGCCGAATCTCGGCTCCACAACGCTGATCCACATACCAATCTACTTCTGAATATGCCCAGGTCGGGTAGGAGGGGGGCGCTCCGCAATTCGCAAGCTCTCTCACAGTCTATTCCTGACTTATTCCGCTCGGGGGCCCGCTCAAAGATGGCGGCGGAGCGGGATGCTTCCCCGCTCGGACTATCTGATGGGGAGGAGCCTGCTGCACCTACAGACCTCACGCCAGCGGCCATGTTTCGCAACATCAAGAAAATGTTCCACTCGGCTCTGACTAAAGCAGTGGACGACTTCACTTCTCAGCTGCAAGACCTGGGCAAGAGGGTCTCAGATAATGAAGCCAAGTTGGACGTGCTGGTTGATGCCGCTGAGGAAGACAGAAGGGACCTCGATGATCATTCGGCCCAGCTGCGGGATCTGGAGCTGAAATTGGAGGACCTCGAGAACCGCTCAATGCGGGCTAACCTACGCATTCGTGGCCTTCCTGAACCTGATACAGATCTCACTAAAACGGTAACTTCTCTGTTTTTTGACCTTGCCCCCCAACTGGAGCCGGAGCTACTCAGGTTTGATCGCATCCACCGGGCCTTAGCCAAACCGAGGGGCCCTGACTTACCCCGGGATGTGGTCTTGAAGCTGCACTACCCCGAAGTCCGCGATGTCCTGCTGACCGCTGCCCGCAACCTAACGGTGCTTCCTGGGATGCCTCCTTCGGTGCACCTGTACTCAGATCTGGCTCCCTCTACATTGGCCCGCCGCAGGGACTTTCGTCCGATCACTTTGGCATTGCAGCGGGAACAGATAAAATACAAATGGGGGTTCCCGTTCTCCCTGTCCTTTCAACTGAAGGGGAAATCTCACACGGTACGCTCATTACCTGATGCACAGGAGGTCCTGCTGCAGGCCCGCATACCCCTTGTGGATCTTTCATCCATGCCTCAAAGAACGAATCGTCCTACCAGAGTATGGACCCCAGCGCCACGGGCTGGACGGGATCGGCCCCTCTCCCAGGAACCATGCCAGCCTGCTTGAAATCACAGTTCGGGACTCTGTTTGTGGGCTGTATCCTACCTGCCCCGTTTTGCTCCACCCGGGCCTCCATGTTACCCCTGTGGGACCCTCGATGGTGCATGCGGCCCCCGGATCCCCCCTTATTTTGATATGCCTGCATATGTGTTGGACTGAGGACCTGGGGACTTCCTTGCCCCATCTGCTACACATGTTGTTTTGCCCCTGACTTCTATTGGTAAATGGTCGAGGCGACCTGGACCCTACTCATTTGGATTTTCATTGTCCACGACTGCTCGCTGTTGCTTGCCTCCGAACTGCCTGTGTTTCCCTATTGCTCATACGGGACCCTGGCTTAGTGTACTAGGCCTGATTCCCCCTTATCTGACACGCTTGCCTGTATGCTGCGATGGATATCTGGGGACTTCTTACTGGAGCCTACAACGCCTGATCCTACCGCTGATGCCTACTATACTTTAGTCTATACTGCCTGGACCTGGCCAGTCGGGCCTTTACCTTGTGTCACTAACTGCCCTTCTCTCACCCTCCTTCTCCCCTGCTTCATTACCTTTTCCTACTTCCTTCACCTATACAGGCTCTTTGTTCTCTTTTTCTCTTGCTTAACCCCTTAATTCTCAGCCCTATGTTTTCTTTTTTGCCTTCTTTTCCTCCACTCTCTCCCTTCCTCCTCCTATCTTGACTTGCAATCTTTGCTTGGATCATCCATGTAATAGGCTAGACGTGAGTGGACTGATGTGCCTCATCTACCCCGGCCAGGGTGTGGGAAGTTCGATGGTTCTAGTGGTACTCTGGACCATCTTTCCCGAGTACAATTGTGTTTTTATTTGTATTGTTTTGTTTGCTTTTGTTTCTCTTGTTGTTTTAGGAGGTTCTCTATCTATGTACCTGTATTGCACTGCTGGAGATGTTCCTGGATCGGTCGTCACCTTCTGTAATGTATATCAGGAGGTGGCCCCTTCCCTTTTGGTCAACCTATTGCGCTCTTTATTCTATTGCCTATGTGTAGAGTAATTTCTCATAATGTGAGGGGCTTTAATTCCCCCTCTAAAAGAAGGATGGCGTTCTTAGCTTACACCCGACTCAGGCCTGATATAATTTGTATACAAGAATCGCATTTTACTATGTCCAGCTACCCCAACTTTTTCCATAAATCCTATATGAGGGGGTATAGAGCGTCTTTTACTAGTAAGTGCAGGGGAGTTGCGGTCTTTTTACACAACTCCCTCCCACTCGAAGTATCCGACGCTAAATGCGATCCGGAGGGTCGCTACCTGATTATTTTGGGATCCTTGTATGGGAAGACAGTGTGTCTTATGAATACTTATGCCCCTACTGATAACCCTATTTTATTCTTTAAAGACATGTGCACCACTCTTGGATCCCTGACGTACGAGACCTTGATCTGGACTGGCGACTTTAATTTCGTATTTAATGGCAAGTTGGACCGATCTAATACGGTTCAGTTTCGTAGGTCGGGGACCCAACAGCGCCTGCTTTCTAACCTGTTCACTACACACTCCCTAGTAGATACTTGGAGAGAACATAATGGTAACAGTAGAGGATACACTTATTATTCCCCGGTTCAGTGTCACTATACGAGAATAGACTGGATATTGGTCAATGCTGCCACGGTACCTCAACTACTTTATTCCCGACATGTCCCCATGTCGTGGTCAGACCACGATGTGGTGTTGTCGGTCTTTAACTTTATGTCCCCCCTCACACTCCCTTATAGGTGGAGATTGAATGAATCACTATTGACTATGCCACGCATTAAGACCCAACTTGAATCTGATATCACTTCTTATTTCACTCTGAACAGCTCTCCTCAATCATCCCCTCATTGGACGTGGCTGGCTCATAAGGCCTATGTGCGAGGTCGCCTGATCTCTGTGGCAACGGGTTTGAAACGTGACAGAACAAGAGTTCAAGTGGCCTTGGAAGCCAAACTTTCCAGGTTAGTTTTTGCACACCAGCAGGACCCTACCCCCTATCTCTACAAATCTATTGCGGAGGCCAGGTTGCAGCTGGATGCCCTACTCTCCACAAAGGTGGAAAAGGCTTTGAGATGGACTGGAGCGACATATTATAGACAGGCGAATAAGCCTGTTAGACTGTTGGCTGCTATGCTTAAAAAAACATCCTCGTTCAATCGAGTTCATAGTGTTCAGTTGAAGCCTGGCCTCCGCACCTCCCACCCAGACCGTATCTATGAAACTTTCTCTGCTTTCTATACTCACCTTTACTCAGCCCCTCCTCTTCCCAACTCTTTTTCCACCTCTTTACATGCCTTTTTGTCCCCCCTGTCACTCCCTACTCTATCTGCTCTGGACCGGGAGGTACTGAATGGCCCCATCACGGCGGAGGAGGTAGAGCAAGCTATTAAGCATCTCAAATTGGGCAAGTCCCCCGGCCCGGACGGATTTTCCTCTTCATACTTCAAGACATTCTCTTCCCAGCTGATCCCCCATCTTGTCTCCTTCTTTAACTCCATAATGTCTGGTGCTACTCCCCCTTCAGAGTTTCTCGACGCTTTGATCACTGTTTTACCTAAACCCTCTAAGGATCACTCTCTCCCCTCTAACTATCGCCCTATCTCTCTTCTTAATGTTGATTCTAAGTTACTCACTTCTATCCTTGCTTCTAGACTTAATTCTTTCCTACCCTCCCTTATCCACCAAGACCAGGTGGGGTTCATTCCGGGCCGCCAAGCACCGGATAACATTAGGAAAATTCTAAATCTAATTAACTATTCTGATGTCACTAAAACTCCAATGTTAGCCCTGGCATTGGACATAGAAAAGGCCTTTGATACGGTTTCCTGGCCGTACTTATTTCAGGTGTTATCTAAATTTGGCATCTCTGGTTCCTTTGTTCGCACATTGCAGAGCATTTACTCGACCCCGACAGCCTATCTCAAACTACCCTCTACGTCACCCTCCCCTATCTCTATAGGCCGAGGTACCCGACAGGGATGCCCCCTTTCGCCAGCGCTCTTTGCGCTGGTGATGGAACCCCTAGCAGTCGCTATTAGGGATAATCTTGACATTAAGGGGCTTACAGTGGGTACAACCGAATACAAAACTAACCTATTTGCTGATGATCTCTTATTGACGCTGACAAGTCCCCAGATTTCCCTTCCTAATTTGACCTCGCTTTTGGATAAGTTTGCTGGGTTGTCGGGATTGAAAGTGAATGTGGCTAAGTCAGAGGTTATGTTCTGCAATGTTCCACCTGAGATGCGTCATTTGATTTCCCTGAATTTTGGGTTCCATGACTCTTCACAGGGCTTGTCTTATCTGGGGGTTACTCTTACTACATCCCTCAAATCCCTATATGTTGCTAATTACCCCCCACTCTTTCGCTCTATTAGAGGGGACTTAACTAGATGGTCGTTCCCTCATATTTCTTGGGTGGGCCGCATAAATGTTTTTAAGATGGTTATTCTGCCCCGTGTCCTTTATCTGTTTCGTTCCCTCCCCATCCCGATGGTGAAGAGGGACGTGTGCTCTCTCCAACGTGCCTTATTCCATTACATCTGGAATGGCCGTCGCCCCCGGATTAATAGGACAGCTATGCATTATCATAAAAGAATGGGTGGGCTTTCTGTTCCATGTCTGATGAAATACTATTATGCAGCCAGATTGGCCCAACTTGCCCTTACACATGCAGTACGGGGTGCTCCTGGGTGGGTGGCTCTGGAGGAATCTCTAATCTGTCCCTATTCTATCTCAGCTTTGATGTGGTCCTCTTGTCCTGTTGCAACCCTTCTCCCCTCTACAGCGCAAATTACTTTATTCTCTCTGTCTCTTTGGCGCTTGGTCCGCTTTAAATTTTTCTTACAATCCTCGGTCCCTCCCCTCCTTCCCTTTCTTTCTAATCCCACTTTTCAGCCTGGCATTTCTACCGCTCCCTTTTCATGGTGGCACACTGCTAAATTGACTAGACTATATGACCTGCTGGTGGGCAAACAACTGATTACTCTGGCACAGCTATATTCTATACATCACCTCCCCCCTGGGGAGCACTTTCGTGCTCTACAGGTTCTATCATATTACTCCTCTCTGGGCCCTCGAGGCTTTAGGGTGGATACCACCTTTTACGAAGCGGCCTTGCTATACAGCCCTACACTGCCTGGCTTGCTTTCTAGAATTTATGCACATTTGAATGCCCCTCCCGCAGACACCAAATTACGCTTCATGAAGGAATGGGAGCGTGACCTGAATGTGACCCTCACATTGCCCCAGTGGCACGCATGCTGTACGGCTGTCAGCAGGGGCAGCTGGCAGGTCTCCTTAATGGAGACTTCAATCAAGATTCTGCATAGAGTCTATATGGTTCCCTCCAGACTGCATTCAATTTATCCCTCGGTCTCTCCCCTGTGCTTTAGGGGGTGTCGAGCTGTTGGTTCTATGCACCATATTTGGTGGAGCTGCCCACAGGCGGCGCGGTTATGGAGGCAGATCCATGTAGTCTTGAAGAACCTGTTTGGTGTTCGCATGCCCTGTTCCCCTTCCTTTTGTCTCTTAAGTAATAAACCTAGCAGGATGCCGTTCCGTACATTTCGGATGGCTCAGTTCATTCTTATGGCCACCAGGATACATATAGCTGCACAATGGAAATCCCCATCTTTGTCTTTTCATAAGGTTATTGACAAGGTTAACTACATCATGCTGTGTGAAAAGTTATCAGCCATACGTGAGAGTAGGGTAGAATGTTTTGATAAGTTGTGGGAGGCATGGCTGCTTTCTCCTTATTGTCCTTCTATGCAAACATGCCTCTCTCTCTATTGATTGGGGGTGGGTGATGGCCTCCATGTTTTACGCTAGGCTGGGGTTCCCTTTGTGGCGACGACCGGTCCAACCAATATTATTCTTATCTGTTTTCCTCCTATGTATGCATTATGGTTCCAGTGCAATTATTATTGTAAGCTGATCAGATGTTTCCTCCTAGTTATGTGTTGTAACTGTTTTATTTGTTACCATGTACCACAACGCCCATATGGGCATCCATACCTACCATTTACATCCTGTATATTGCTACCAGCTCTTTTCAATAAAAGACTCATGGTTTGACTGTTAAACATTTAAAACGTCTCATACGGCAGTGTTTCCAAAACGGAGCCTCCAGCTGTTGCAAATAACTCCCAGTATTGCCGGACAGCTATTGACTGTTCAGGCATGCTGGGAGTTTTGCAACAGCTGGAGGCACCCTGTTTGGGGAACACTGCCATGTCCGTCCCTATGAAAATCCCTAATTAAGGCCTCAAATGCGCATGGTGCTCTCTCACTTCAGAGCCCTGTCGTATTTCAAGGCGACAGTTTAGGGCCACATATGGGGTATTTCCGTACTCAGGAGAAATTGCTTAACAAATTTTGGGGGTCTTTTTCTCCTTTTACCCCATATGAAAATGTAAAGTTGGGGTCTACACAAGCATGTTAGTGTAAAAAAATAAAACATTTTACACTAATATGCTGGTGTTGCCCCATACTTTTCATTTTTACAAAAGGTAAAAGGAAAAAAAGACCCCTAAAATTTGTAGTGTAATTTTAGTACGGAAATACCCCATATGTGGACGTAAAATGCTCGGCGGGTGCACAACAAGGCTCAGGAGTGAGAGCGCACCATGTACATTTGAGGTCTAAATTGGTGATTTGCACAGGGGTGGCTGATTTTACAGCGGTTCTGACAAACGCAAAAAAAATATATCACGCACATGTGACCCCATTTTGGAAACTTCACCCCTTAACGGAACGTAACAAGGGGTACAGTGAGCCTTAACACCCCACAGGTGTTTGACAAATTTAAGTTAAAGGGATACCCCCGTGCTCTCTGCTGACCTCTCCTGTCCATTTTAGGAACTGTCCAGAGCAGCATATGTTTGCTATGGGGATTTTCTCCTGCTCTGGACAGTTCCTAAAATGGACAGCAGAGGTCAGCAGAGAGCACTGTGGTCATGACATCAGAGGAAATGCATTTCTTTTTTTTATTTCTCTATAGTATATAGCCCCTAAAAAGTACTGGAAGGATTAAGATTTTTTTTATAGAAGTGATTTACAAATCTGTTTAACTTTCTGGCACCAGCTGATTAAAAAAAAAAGTTTTCCATGGGAGTACCCCCTTAAAGTTGGACGTGAAAATGAAAAATCTGATTTTTTTCACTAAAATGCTGGTGTTACCCCAAAGCTTTTATTTTCACAAGGGGTAATAGGAGAAAAAGCCCCCCAAAATTTGTACACCATGTCTTCTGAGTATATAAATACCCCATATGTGGATGTAAAGTGCTCTGCGGGTGCACTACAGGGCTCAGAAGAGAAGGAGCGCCATTGAGCTTTTTGAGAGAGAATTAGGCTGGAATTGAAGGCCATGTGTGTTTACAAAGCCCCCATAGTGCCAGAACAGCGGAACCCCCACATGTGACCACATTTTGGAAACTACACGTAATGTAATAAGGGGTACAATGAGCATTTACACCCCACAGGTGTCTGACAGATTTTTGGAAAATTCTAACTGCACCCCTTATTAAATTCTGTGAGGGGTGTAGTTTCCAAAATGGGGTCACATGTGGGGGGGTTCCACTTCTGTGGCACTGTGGGGGCTTTGTAAACACACATGGCCTTCAATTCCATGGGGGCTTCCTAAATGTGACATGCCCCACAAAAACCATTTCAGCAAAATTTGCTCTCCAAAATCCCAATGTCGCTCCTTCCCTTCTGAGCCCTCTAATTCACCCACAGAGCACTTTACTTCCACATATGAGGTATTTCCTTACTCGAGAGAAATGGGGTTACAAATTTTGGGGGACATTTTTACCTATTACTTCTTGTGAAAATGAAAAATTTTGTCTTGCACCAGCATTTTAGTGAAAATTCGTCAAACACCTGTGGGGTGTTACGGCTCATTGCACCCCTTGTTGCATTCCTTGAGGGGTGCAGTTTCCCAAATAGTGTGCCATGTGGTTTTTATTTTGCTGTTCTGGCACCATGGGAGCTCCCTAAATGAGACATGCCCCCCAAAAACCATTTCAGGAAAATTCGCTCCCCAAAACCCCATTGTCACTCCTTCCCTTCTGAGCTCTCTATTGCGCCCGCAGAGCACTTTACATCCACATATGAGGTATTTCCTTAATCGAGAGAAATAGAGTTACAAATTTTGGGGGACATTTTTACCTATTACGTAAAATGAAGAAAAATAGGTTTACAAGAACATGTTAGTGTAAAAAAAAAAAAGATTTAGAATTTTCTCCTCCACTTTGCTGCTATTCCTGTGAAACACCTAAAGGGTTAACAAACTTTCTGAATGTCATTTTGAATACCTTAAGGGTGTAGTTTTCATAATGTGGTCCATTATAGGGTATTTCTAACATAAAGACCCTCAAATTCACTTCGAAACTGAACTGGTCCCTGAAAAATTAAAATTTTGAAATATTCATGAAAAATTGGAAAATTGCGGCTAAACTAAAAAGCCCTATAATGTCTTCAAAAAGTAAAAACATGTCAACTTTATGATGCAAACACAAACTAGACATATTGTATATGTGAATCAACATATAATTTATTTGGAATGTCCACTTTCCTTACAAGCAGAAAGCTTCAAAGTTTGAAAAATGCAAAATTTTAAAATTTTTCATAAAATTTGGGATTTTTTCACCAAGAAATGATGCAAGTATCGACAAAAATTTTCCATTAACATAAAGTAGAATATGTCACGAAAAAACAATCTCAGAATCAATTTCATAAGTAAAAACACCCCAGAGTTATTAATGCTTAAAGTGACAGTGGTCAGATTTGCAAAAAATGGCTGCATCCTTAAGGTCAAAATGGGCTGTGTCCTTAAGGGGTTGAAAAAAATTTGGGGGTTGGATTTAACAGGTACACTTTAACCCCTTAAGGACATGTGCTGTAAATGTACAGGGCTGCTAAGAAGTATTTAGCACACAGCGCCGTACACTTACTGCGCAGCTTTCCTGGATCACCACGTCTCCGGACGCGGTGATCAGAACGGGATGACTGCTGATATCTATCAGCAGCCATACCGGCATATCGCCAAGGGGGGTCCTGACACCAATCGAGTCTCTGGTGACCCAGAAAAAAAGGGGTGAATGGGGCTGTCCAAGACAGCCCCATTCACCCTTACCCAGCAAGAGTGAGGTGGCACGGGTGCCGCCTCACTATCACGTAATTGATCGGTCTGAACGACCGACCAATCACGACCCTGTTGGAGCGGCAATCGGGACGGCGAAGATGGCGGCGATCGGGGCCGGCGGGGGTCTCCTACCTTGTCCGGGTCCGGCAGGGATCCCCTCAGGATCGGTGGCGGCTATAGGAGCAGCAGGATCGGCGGCAGTGGCAGCGGTCCCGGCAGGATACAGCAGGAGGTGAGGCCTGTTCACCTCCTGCTGTTGCTTAGCACAGCCAAAGGGCATGCTGGGAGTCGTAGTTTTGCAACAGCTGGAGTTCCAACTACAACTCCCAGCATGCCCTTTGGTAGTCTGTGCATGCTGGGGGTTGTAGTTATGCAACAGCTGGAGGCACATTTTTTCTATGAAAACACGTCCACGCTTATTGTGAGTTGTTTGCTTGCTGTTTTTCCCTTTTTATGCGTTTTTTATGGGATCCGAATAAAGTATTAATCGCTACCACTGGCTATGTTTGCTGTTTGTTTGCTGTTGCCCTCTAGGTATCAGCGTACTGAATTAAAACATTTTCTTAGCTTCTGCCCTTGACATTCGTGAAATGTAGTCTCCTCCTCTCCGGCACCTCTTAACACTCTGGATGGCTACAAAGAAAAGGTCAGATGGGTTTTGGTTATGATGTTCCGTAAAGTGGAGGGATAAAGGATGTGTTTTAATTCATTATTTATATTGTATATATATTTGATATGTTCTGATATACGTATTTTTAGTTGCCTCTTGGTGCGGCCTATATACTCTTTACTGCATTTACACTGAATCAAGTAGATTATTCCTTTGCTGTGACAGGTAAAACATTCAGAGATGACATTTTGGTTATTTTTTGTAGGGAAATCTGTAACTTTGGAGCCGGAATAAGAGCCCCATCTGTAGAATCCCTTTGTCTGTAGCCATCTTGAATGTGAGTGGGAGGAGAACGTATTTTTTCTTGTGGGAACGACTATAATTCCCAGATTTGGTGCTTTTGTATCAACAATTGGTGGCTTGATGGGAATAGGAAAATTGTAATAAATCCCGGCACTCACTTATCTTCCAATGATATAGGTTTATTCACGCAAGATGCGTTTCGGCGGTAAGCCTTTTTCAATTGCAAACATATATATCAATGCAGCACATAACACACTTATATACGTAACTTCCGTATAGATAATATATCAGCTTATCTTCCTTATTTTCTGGGTCACTGCATGACCTGGAATCGCTGCAGACCGCCCGTCTGA
>NW_026610199.1:0-16914 GCF_029499605.1 Hyla sarda | reverse complement strand
TGTACGGTAGAGTCAGAGGTGGGGGGTAACGAGAGCTCCAGTGCGCAATCTGGTTTTTAGTTTTGTTATCTGAGCCTCCCTTTTTTTTACATCTCCAATGGCTGAGTTGTCCGGATTGTCTATGAATGTAAGAAGTATAAGTTCACGAGCGAAACGGGTTGCCCTTTTTAACTACTTGTCTATTTTTGCTGCTTCTGTGGTTTTCCTGCAGGAGTGCGGCATCCCGCATAGTTTAAATTATGAAAAGTATAAAAAAGATTGGGTACACGGTCCATCAGTCTGGTCTGGATCTAACGAATCCAGATCAGCAGGGGTCGCCATACTTTTTAAAGGAAATGCTTTTATTGATTTTATTCATGAGATTTTACCAGGCAGAATTTTATTGGTTAAAGCTTTTATTGATGGTATTAAATGGCAGTTTTTAAATTTTTATGGTTCACCCAATAAAAATGATAGAGCACGGATGTTAGAGATTTTACCCCTTTTTATCAATGATTCTGAACCTCTTATTTTAGCAGGTGATTTTAATTGTATTTTAAGGGGGGAGCACCGTTTTACCAATTCAGTAAGTAGAAACTATGATAAAACATCTTCTATGTTAAAAAATATGATTATTGATTTTAGACTTACTGATGTTTTTAAGAAATGCAATAGTATTTTACCAGAAAGAGACGGTGTGACCTGGAGCAACGCAAACTGCAGCTCCAGGATCGATTTTATCTTCTGTTCTTATCAAGTACTGCCTTTTAAGTGTGATGTTTTAACCAATGTTTTTTCTGATCACAAACTTTTATCTTTTAAGGTGAAGAGTGATTTTAGAAAAAAGACTGGGAGGAATGCCTGGAAGATGAATGTATCCCTTTTAGAAGATCCGCAGGTTTTATCCGATTTTATCAACTTCTACAAGGACTGCAGACGGGTAAGAGATCCTAACACTCCCATCAGTATATGGTGGGAGAAAATGAAAATAAAAATAAAAGAGTTTTTTATTAGAGTAGGGATCTCTAGAGCTAAAGAGAAGCGTGAGTTTTACTCCCTTCTAAATACCCGTCTGCAAACCCTGTACAAATTCAGAGACAATGGTATAGAGGTTTATAGAGAAATTACTGACTTAAAAAAAGAAATAAAACAGTGCCTGGAGCAGAAGGGAAAAGAGATAATTTTCAGATCCAAAATAAAGCACCTTGAAGAGAACGAGACCTGCTCCAGGTACTTTTTTAAGAAAGTAACGGATAAAAAGGTTTTCATTGATAATATACAAGGAGAAAAAGATGTACAGGGTATTTTAAAAAGGGTACATTCATTTTATGCGGATCTTTTTAATACAAAAAATATTGATATTGATTTTATGAATGACTCATTGAAGGAGATTACCAATGTTTTAGACCCTGTGTCCCAGTCTCTTTTACAGAGGGAGATCTCGGAACAGGAGGTTTTAGAGACGATCAGGAGTTTTAAATCCGGTAAGGTGCCTGGTCCTGACGGTATACCCATTGAGTTTTATGTCATTTTTTATGGTGTTTTAAAAGATGACCTTTTTTCCCTTTTTACAGAAGTATTTAAAACAAAAGCCCTCCCAGGTTCATGGAGGAAGGGTGATGTCTCCCTGCTGTTCAAAAAGGGAGACCGGTCAGATCTAAAGAACTGGAGACCAATCACCCTCCTCAACTGTGACTACAAAGTGATGGCAAAACTGTGCGCAAATAGATTAAAAAGTGTAATAGAGAAAATAATCCATTCAAATCAGGTCTGTGGGGTGCCTGGGAGGAGCATATGGGAAAATCTTAACCTTTTAAAAGATGTGATTAGTGACACAAAGTCTAGAAACGGAAAACTAGCCATTTTATCCTTAGACTTCGAGAAGGCTTTTGACAGAGTGTCACATTTTTATCTTTTTAAGGTTTTAGAGAAAATGGGTATACCTGAAGGCTTTTTATTGTCTCTTAAGGCCTTTTATAAAAACTGCACAAGCAAGATTTTAGTTAACGGTTTTAAGACACAGGATGTGATTTTAAATTCCGGAGTGAAGCAGGGGTGTCCTTTGTCCCCACTACTTTTCATATGTGCGCTTGAGCCTCTACTATGCACCTTGAGGAGAGATAAGCAAATAAGAGGGGTCCCCCTGCCGGGAGGAGGGGGACTAGAGGCTAAAGTAGTGGGGTACATGGACGATGTGGCAGTGCTCGGAAGGGACACCCCATCGCTTCAAAAAGCCCTAAAGCAAATTGAATTTTTTTGTTGTGCCTCCGGTTTTAAGGTAAATTTTAATAAAAGCAGTGTTTTAAATATAGGAGGACTGTTTTTAAGGGATTTACCCATTCCTGTGTCTGAGTCTGTGCAGATTTTAGGGGTCTCCTTCAGTGAGTCAAACAATGGTTTTAATAGCTGGGACTTGGTGGCTCAAAAAATAAACACAAAAATTTGTATGTGGAACATGAGAAAGCTAACGATGGAGGGGAAGGTTTTAGTTACAAAGATGGTGATTTTACCCATTTTATTGTATCTTGGCATGGTCTTTCCACCCCCCGAAATGATTTTAAATAAAATTATTAAAGCATGTTTTACCTTTTTATGGAGCTCCAAGAGTGAAAAATTGAGAAGAGAGATCGTCATGATGCCAAAAGGTATGGGTGGAAAGGACTTCCCCGACATCAGGGCGTTCCTTTTTACCAAGTTTTTTAGCATGTGTGTTAGCACACTTTTTAAGGATAGTTACTGGTCATATTTTATCCGTTTTAATACAGGTTTTTTTATGAGGAGGAATGGGTGGTTTAAAACTGTTTTAAGCTGTCCTTATGCTTTTAATCTTCCCCAACAATACAAGATTTTAGAGAAAATTTTCAACTTGTACAACTTTAACGGAAAAAGTATTAATGAAGTAACTAATAGCAAAAAAATGTTAAAATATATTAAAGAAAGTGGTTTTATTACCCCTGTGAATAATTTTAATGAAGAGAAATGCAGGAAAATATGGAAGATGGCAAATATGATTTATCTTTTTAATTCACAGAAAGATCTGGCCTGGAGCTGCATACACGAGTGTCTTCCATGCCGGGCATTCCAGCACCGAAGAAGGATGGCCAACACTGCAGTATGCCCGAGGGAGGGCTGCCAGGAACCCGAGACCGTGTACCACCTTTTCTGGACTTGTTTTTATGCAAAAAGGATATGGACTAAAATACTCCCTCTGGTGAAGAAGATAACAGAAATAAAGGACTTAAACTCTGCAGCTGTTTTTTATGGATGTCTGGAATGCCCAATACGGACTCAAGAGACAATGGCATGGGAGATCATAAACTGTGTTAAAGCAGCTCTATGGAATGCCAGAAACATTTTACTTTTTAAACATGAGATTTTATCTGTGAATGATGTTTTAGCTCTTTGTTTTAGTGATATGTACCAGTACTTTTTATTAGACAAGAAATATTATCCTTTATTAGCTAGAAAATGGTATTTTAATGAATGGAACGCCCTTTTGTAAAGCCACCAAGTGCCCATTTTAAGTGTATTATGATTGTATTTATGTGAACTTTTATTGTTATATGTGATTTTATTATCAAAATTTGTTTTTATTGAAAAAAAATTATATTTATAAATCGTAATGCACTTTGTAAAATGTTATGAATTCTAAATAAAAAGATACCCCTCAGGGGTAGCCAAGTTAAAAAATCTGTTCTTATCAGTTTAATATCTGATACGTCCCCTATCTGGGGACCATATATTAAATGGATTTTTGAGAACGGGGGCCGATTTCGAAGCTTGCTTCCGTCGCCCTATGCATTGACCCGATATGGCAGTATCTTCGGGTACAGTGCACCACCCCCTTACAGGGTTAAAAAGAAAGATTCCTACTTTCATTGCTACCTGCTTGCTGGCTAGCCAGCTAGCCAGCCCTGTGGGCCTTGCTGCTGCAGCCAAAAAACAAAAGGTGGTGCTGCTGCTGCTGCTTCTGCTTGTGTCTGGCCGCTGTTGGAGCGTCCAGGCACAGGACTTCTGCTGCTGCTGACTAAATGGCCTCCTTAATTGGATCATTTGAGTAGCCAGCACACCTGTGCAGGTAGGGCATGACATGATAGGCAGCTGCCTTGATAGCGGGTGGGTGCTGAATGTTCCTAATTGACAAAATAAGATTAATGCTTATGAAGAAATATAAAATCTCATCCCTTCCCCAATATCGCGCCACACCCCTACCCCTTAATTCCCTGGTTGAACTTGATGGACATATGTCTTTTTTCGACCGTACTAACTATGTAACTATGTAACATAACATGGGGGGGGGAGGGGGGGGGGTCTCCTGGCTGTTCACACAGGTGTGTCATTGCTGTACATTGACCATGCATTGCTTCTGTGGTATTGCAAAGGCAAAGACAAATGCTTCCAGCCATCCATTGCACTAATGGATTGGTCATCAGCTGGCTGTCTATGTCCCGCATCAATATAGACCAAAGTACAGAGGGTTAGGCTATGCTATTGTGCACCTACCTGATGCATCAGAAGGTGCGAGGCCCTTGCTAAATTCTGTGCACAGACTTTGAGATCTATACTTTAGACTGTATCTAAACCTGCTCCAACATGGACTGACATTCTGGCCTACTTTCAGCCGATGCGACTTGTCTGTCGCTGAACAGTCGCTTTTTATGTATTCAGCACCTATGTATAATGTTGTAAAAATGCTCTAGAAGCTAAAGTCGCAGAAATGTCACACATATTTGGCCTGCAACTTTCTGTGCGACAAATTCAGACAGGAAAAATCAGTATAAATCCTTAGAAAATTATCCCCCAGTGTCTCCATCTGCTGGCGGTATTGAATAAGCATTGCTGCACTGATGGGGTATGCATTAGACGAAAAAAAAGAAGAAAAAGAAGAATAATACGCCCAGAAAAGAGGCGAAAAGGAGAAAAACGTAAAAAAACGTGAAAAAAAAGTAAGAGGAAGAGAAGGGAAAAAAAGGTGGAAATGGGTTTAAAAGTGATTTCGGCGGAGAAATATATATATATATATATATATATATATATATATATATATATATACGCGCACACACACACATATATATAAACGTATTCTCCGTTGAGATATTGCAGCCGCTGCTGTGTCCAGGCCCAGGAGCCTTAGCACTGTGCTGTGATGTCACTCAATACCACTGACATCACTAGGTGTAAACAACATCTCTCCTTTGCTGTGTATGTGACTATGGAGCTGTTTGGTGATGTCGTCTATTATGGCCTTCATAGAAGCAACAGGAGATTGTTGCATCCATCTAGAACCCTCAGAACTACAGTGCTATGATGTCACTCACTTCCACAGGCCTTGCAGAGTGTAAACAACAACAACCCAGCTTTGTTGTGTATGTAACCATAGGGATTTGTGATGTCACCTAGAACCTTCACAGCAGCGACAGCTTTATGAGGAGCATCAGCACTGCTCTGCCTGAGCAGAACCATCACCGCCATAGGTTGTCAAATAACCCGGATTTAACCCACACAGGTAAGTCCAATGGGGTGCAGGCATGTCCTCTATGCTTACAGCTTCCCGTGGGTGTTGGTTTGATACCGTTTGGGGACAGCCAAGGAGGCATCTGCAGGCAACAAAGGTAGGTGTGTGCTTGTGTGTGTGTTTCCTATGCAGATCCTAAGCCCAGTGTCACATGCAAGTAGGAGGAGTAAGAAGGGTTCCTGGCAAATCCGGGTTATGGATTGCATTTAAAAAGGCCCCGTGGGAGTGCAATGGGCCCCTGTCTTGCTGCTTAGCAATAATGGTATGGGTTTAGGTTCTGCTGTGTGTACTGGTGGTTGACTGCCCCCCAGCCCAGAGTGTGCATGGAAAATTGTCTGGCAGCCTCCCTGACAGCAAGCAGTGATAGTGCCCATGAAGGGGACCTTGTTGGGCCCGCCCCTTTCACGGTTATCGCTTCTCGGCCTTTTGGCTAAGATCAAGTGTAGTATCTGTTCTTATCAGTTTAATATCTGATACGTCCCCTATCTGGGGACCATATATTAAATGGATTTTTGAGAACGGGGGCCGATTTCGAAGCTTGCTTCCGTCGCCCTATGCATTGACCCGATATGGCAGTATCTTCGGGTACAGTGCACCACCCCCTTACAGGGTTAAAAAGAAAGATTCCTACTTTCATTGCTACCTGCTTGCTGGCTAGCCAGCTAGCCAGCCCTGTGGGCCTTGCTGCTGCAGCCAAAAAACAAAAGGTGGTGCTGCTGCTGCTGCTTCTGCTTGTGTCTGGCCGCTGTTGGAGCGTCCAGGCACAGGACTTCTGCTGCTGCTGACTAAATGGCCTCCTTAATTGGATCATTTGAGTAGCCAGCACACCTGTGCAGGTAGGGCATGACATGATAGGCAGCTGCCTTGATAGCGGGTGGGTGCTGAATGTTCCTAATTGACAAAATAAGATTAATGCTTATGAAGAAATATAAAATCTCATCCCTTCCCCAATATCGCGCCACACCCCTACCCCTTAATTCCCTGGTTGAACTTGATGGACATATGTCTTTTTTCGACCGTACTAACTATGTAACTATGTAACATAACATGGGGGGGGGGGGGGGGGGGGTCTCCTGGCTGTTCACACAGGTGTGTCATTGCTGTACATTGACCATGCATTGCTTCTGTGGTATTGCAAAGGCAAAGACAAATGCTTCCAGCCATCCATTGCACTAATGGATTGGTCATCAGCTGGCTGTCTATGTCCCGCATCAATATAGACCAAAGTACAGAGGGTTAGGCTATGCTATTGTGCACCTACCTGATGCATCAGAAGGTGCGAGGCCCTTGCTAAATTCTGTGCACAGACTTTGAGATCTATACTTTAGACTGTATCTAAACCTGCTCCAACATGGACTGACATTCTGGCCTACTTTCAGCCGATGCGACTTGTCTGTCGCTGAACAGTCGCTTTTTATGTATTCAGCACCTATGTATAATGTTGTAAAAATGCTCTAGAAGCTAAAGTCGCAGAAATGTCACACATATTTGGCCTGCAACTTTCTGTGCGACAAATTCAGACAGGAAAAATCAGTATAAATCCTTAGAAAATTATCCCCCAGTGTCTCCATCTGCTGGCGGTATTGAATAAGCATTGCTGCACTGATGGGGTATGCATTAGACGAAAAAAAAGAAGAAAAAGAAGAATAATACGCCCAGAAAAGAGGCGAAAAGGAGAAAAACGTAAAAAAACGTGAAAAAAAAGTAAGAGGAAGAGAAGGGAAAAAAAGGTGGAAATGGGTTTAAAAGTGATTTCGGCGGAGAAATATATATATATATATATATATATATATATATATATATATATACGCGCACACACACACATATATATAAACGTATTCTCCGTTGAGATATTGCAGCCGCTGCTGTGTCCAGGCCCAGGAGCCTTAGCACTGTGCTGTGATGTCACTCAATACCACTGACATCACTAGGTGTAAACAACATCTCTCCTTTGCTGTGTATGTGACTATGGAGCTGTTTGGTGATGTCGTCTATTATGGCCTTCATATAAGCAACAGGAGATTGTTGCATCCATCTAGAACCCTCAGAACTACAGTGCTATGATGTCACTCACTTCCACAGGCCTTGCAGAGTGTAAACAACAACAACCCAGCTTTGTTGTGTATGTAACCATAGGGATTTGTGATGTCACCTAGAACCTTCACAGCAGCGACAGCTTTATGAGGAGCATCAGCACTGCTCTGCCTGAGCAGAACCATCACCGCCATAGGTTGTCAAATAACCCGGATTTAACCCACACAGGTAAGTCCAATGGGGTGCAGGCATGTCCTCTATGCTTACAGCTTCCCGTGGGTGTTGGTTTGATACCGTTTGGGGACAGCCAAGGAGGCATCTGCAGGCAACAAAGGTAGGTGTGTGCTTGTGTGTGTGTTTCCTATGCAGATCCTAAGCCCAGTGTCACATGCAAGTAGGAGGAGTAAGAAGGGTTCCTGGCAAATCCGGGTTATGGATTGCATTTAAAAAGGCCCCGTGGGAGTGCAATGGGCCCCTGTCTTGCTGCTTAGCAATAATGGTATGGGTTTAGGTTCTGCTGTGTGTACTGGTGGTTGACTGCCCCCCAGCCCAGAGTGTGCATGGAAAATTGTCTGGCAGCCTCCCTGACAGCAAGCAGTGATAGTGCCCATGAAGGGGACCTTGTTGGGCCCGCCCCTTTCACGGTTATCGCTTCTCGGCCTTTTGGCTAAGATCAAGTGTAGTATCTGTTCTTATCAGTTTAATATCTGATACGTCCCCTATCTGGGGACCATATATTAAATGGATTTTTGAGAACGGGGGCCGATTTCGAAGCTTGCTTCCGTCGCCCTATGCATTGACCCGATATGGCAGTATCTTCGGGTACAGTGCACCACCCCCTTACAGGGTTAAAAAGAAAGATTCCTACTTTCATTGCTACCTGCTTGCTGGCTAGCCAGCTAGCCAGCCCTGTGGGCCTTGCTGCTGCAGCCAAAAAACAAAAGGTGGTGCTGCTGCTGCTGCTTCTGCTTGTGTCTGGCCGCTGTTGGAGCGTCCAGGCACAGGACTTCTGCTGCTGCTGACTAAATGGCCTCCTTAATTGGATCATTTGAGTAGCCAGCACACCTGTGCAGGTAGGGCATGACATGATAGGCAGCTGCCTTGATAGCGGGTGGGTGCTGAATGTTCCTAATTGACAAAATAAGATTAATGCTTATGAAGAAATATAAAATCTCATCCCTTCCCCAATATCGCGCCACACCCCTACCCCTTAATTCCCTGGTTGAACTTGATGGACATATGTCTTTTTTCGACCGTACTAACTATGTAACTATGTAACATAACATGGGGGGGGGGGGGGGGGTCTCCTGGCTGTTCACACAGGTGTGTCATTGCTGTACATTGACCATGCATTGCTTCTGTGGTATTGCAAAGGCAAAGACAAATGCTTCCAGCCATCCATTGCACTAATGGATTGGTCATCAGCTGGCTGTCTATGTCCCGCATCAATATAGACCAAAGTACAGAGGGTTAGGCTATGCTATTGTGCACCTACCTGATGCATCAGAAGGTGCGAGGCCCTTGCTAAATTCTGTGCACAGACTTTGAGATCTATACTTTAGACTGTATCTAAACCTGCTCCAACATGGACTGACATTCTGGCCTACTTTCAGCCGATGCGACTTGTCTGTCGCTGAACAGTCGCTTTTTATGTATTCAGCACCTATGTATAATGTTGTAAAAATGCTCTAGAAGCTAAAGTCGCAGAAATGTCACACATATTTGGCCTGCAACTTTCTGTGCGACAAATTCAGACAGGAAAAATCAGTATAAATCCTTAGAAAATTATCCCCCAGTGTCTCCATCTGCTGGCGGTATTGAATAAGCATTGCTGCACTGATGGGGTATGCATTAGACGAAAAAAAAGAAGAAAAAGAAGAATAATACGCCCAGAAAAGAGGCGAAAAGGAGAAAAACGTAAAAAAACGTGAAAAAAAAGTAAGAGGAAGAGAAGGGAAAAAAAGGTGGAAATGGGTTTAAAAGTGATTTCGGCGGAGAAATATATATATATATATATATATATATATATACGCGCACACACACACATATATATAAACGTATTCTCCGTTGAGATATTGCAGCCGCTGCTGTGTCCAGGCCCAGGAGCCTTAGCACTGTGCTGTGATGTCACTCAATACCACTGACATCACTAGGTGTAAACAACATCTCTCCTTTGCTGTGTATGTGACTATGGAGCTGTTTGGTGATGTCGTCTATTATGGCCTTCATAGAAGCAACAGGAGATTGTTGCATCCATCTAGAACCCTCAGAACTACAGTGCTATGATGTCACTCACTTCCACAGGCCTTGCAGAGTGTAAACAACAACAACCCAGCTTTGTTGTGTATGTAACCATAGGGATTTGTGATGTCACCTAGAACCTTCACAGCAGCGACAGCTTTATGAGGAGCATCAGCACTGCTCTGCCTGAGCAGAACCATCACCGCCATAGGTTGTCAAATAACCCGGATTTAACCCACACAGGTAAGTCCAATGGGGTGCAGGCATGTCCTCTATGCTTACAGCTTCCCGTGGGTGTTGGTTTGATACCGTTTGGGGACAGCCAAGGAGGCATCTGCAGGCAACAAAGGTAGGTGTGTGCTTGTGTGTGTGTTTCCTATGCAGATCCTAAGCCCAGTGTCACATGCAAGTAGGAGGAGTAAGAAGGGTTCCTGGCAAATCCGGGTTATGGATTGCATTTAAAAAGGCCCCGTGGGAGTGCAATGGGCCCCTGTCTTGCTGCTTAGCAATAATGGTATGGGTTTAGGTTCTGCTGTGTGTACTGGTGGTTGACTGCCCCCCAGCCCAGAGTGTGCATGGAAAATTGTCTGGCAGCCTCCCTGACAGCAAGCAGTGATAGTGCCCATGAAGGGGACCTTGTTGGGCCCGCCCCTTTCACGGTTATCGCTTCTCGGCCTTTTGGCTAAGATCAAGTGTAGTATCTGTTCTTATCAGTTTAATATCTGATACGTCCCCTATCTGGGGACCATATATTAAATGGATTTTTGAGAACGGGGGCCGATTTCGAAGCTTGCTTCCGTCGCCCTATGCATTGACCCGATATGGCAGTATCTTCGGGTACAGTGCACCACCCCCTTACAGGGTTAAAAAGAAAGATTCCTACTTTCATTGCTACCTGCTTGCTGGCTAGCCAGCTAGCCAGCCCTGTGGGCCTTGCTGCTGCAGCCAAAAAACAAAAGGTGGTGCTGCTGCTGCTGCTTCTGCTTGTGTCTGGCCGCTGTTGGAGCGTCCAGGCACAGGACTTCTGCTGCTGCTGACTAAATGGCCTCCTTAATTGGATCATTTGAGTAGCCAGCACACCTGTGCAGGTAGGGCATGACATGATAGGCAGCTGCCTTGATAGCGGGTGGGTGCTGAATGTTCCTAAATGACAAAATAAGATTAATGCTTATGAAGAAATATAAAATCTCATCCCTTCCCCAATATCGCGCCACACCCCTACCCCTTAATTCCCTGGTTGAACTTGATGGACATATGTCTTTTTTCGACCGTACTAACTATGTAACTATGTAACATAACATGGGGGGGGGGGGGGGGGGGGTCTCCTGGCTGTTCACACAGGTGTGTCATTGCTGTACATTGACCATGCATTGCTTCTGTGGTATTGCAAAGGCAAAGACAAATGCTTCCAGCCATCCATTGCACTAATGGATTGGTCATCAGCTGGCTGTCTATGTCCCGCATCAATATAGACCAAAGTACAGAGGGTTAGGCTATGCTATTGTGCACCTACCTGATGCATCAGAAGGTGCGAGGCCCTTGCTAAATTCTGTGCACAGACTTTGAGATCTATACTTTAGACTGTATCTAAACCTGCTCCAACATGGACTGACATTCTGGCCTACTTTCAGCCGATGCGACTTGTCTGTCGCTGAACAGTCGCTTTTTATGTATTCAGCACCTATGTATAATGTTGTAAAAATGCTCTAGAAGCTAAAGTCGCAGAAATGTCACACATATTTGGCCTGCAACTTTCTGTGCGACAAATTCAGACAGGAAAAATCAGTATAAATCCTTAGAAAATTATCCCCCAGTGTCTCCATCTGCTGGCGGTATTGAATAAGCATTGCTGCACTGATGGGGTATGCATTAGACGAAAAAAAAGAAGAAAAAGAAGAATAATACGCCCAGAAAAGAGGCGAAAAGGAGAAAAACGTAAAAAAACGTGAAAAAAAAGTAAGAGGAAGAGAAGGGAAAAAAAGGTGGAAATGGGTTTAAAAGTGATTTCGGCGGAGAAATATATATATATATATATATATATATATATACGCGCACACACACACATATATATAAACGTATTCTCCGTTGAGATATTGCAGCCGCTGCTGTGTCCAGGCCCAGGAGCCTTAGCACTGTGCTGTGATGTCACTCAATACCACTGACATCACTAGGTGTAAACAACATCTCTCCTTTGCTGTGTATGTGACTATGGAGCTGTTTGGTGATGTCGTCTATTATGGCCTTCATAGAAGCAACAGGAGATTGTTGCATCCATCTAGAACCCTCAGAACTACAGTGCTATGATGTCACTCACTTCCACAGGCCTTGCAGAGTGTAAACAACAACAACCCAGCTTTGTTGTGTATGTAACCATAGGGATTTGTGATGTCACCTAGAACCTTCACAGCAGCGACAGCTTTATGAGGAGCATCAGCACTGCTCTGCCTGAGCAGAACCATCACCGCCATAGGTTGTCAAATAACCCGGATTTAACCCACACAGGTAAGTCCAATGGGGTGCAGGCATGTCCTCTATGCTTACAGCTTCCCGTGGGTGTTGGTTTGATACCGTTTGGGGACAGCCAAGGAGGCATCTGCAGGCAACAAAGGTAGGTGTGTGCTTGTGTGTGTGTTTCCTATGCAGATCCTAAGCCCAGTGTCACATGCAAGTAGGAGGAGTAAGAAGGGTTCCTGGCAAATCCGGGTTATGGATTGCATTTAAAAAGGCCCCGTGGGAGTGCAATGGGCCCCTGTCTTGCTGCTTAGCAATAATGGTATGGGTTTAGGTTCTGCTGTGTGTACTGGTGGTTGACTGCCCCCCAGCCCAGAGTGTGCATGGAAAATTGTCTGGCAGCCTCCCTGACAGCAAGCAGTGATAGTGCCCATGAAGGGGACCTTGTTGGGCCCGCCCCTTTCACGGTTATCGCTTCTCGGCCTTTTGGCTAAGATCAAGTGTAGTATCTGTTCTTATCAGTTTAATATCTGATACGTCCCCTATCTGGGGACCATATATTAAATGGATTTTTGAGAACGGGGGCCGATTTCGAAGCTTGCTTCCGTCGCCCTATGCATTGACCCGATATGGCAGTATCTTCGGGTACAGTGCACCACCCCCTTACAGGGTTAAAAAGAAAGATTCCTACTTTCATTGCTACCTGCTTGCTGGCTAGCCAGCTAGCCAGCCCTGTGGGCCTTGCTGCTGCAGCCAAAAAACAAAAGGTGGTGCTGCTGCTGCTGCTTCTGCTTGTGTCTGGCCGCTGTTGGAGCGTCCAGGCACAGGACTTCTGCTGCTGCTGACTAAATGGCCTCCTTAATTGGATCATTTGAGTAGCCAGCACACCTGTGCAGGTAGGGCATGACATGATAGGCAGCTGCCTTGATAGCGGGTGGGTGCTGAATGTTCCTAATTGACAAAATAAGATTAATGCTTATGAAGAAATATAAAATCTCATCCCTTCCCCAATATCGCGCCACACCCCTACCCCTTAATTCCCTGGTTGAACTTGATGGACATATGTCTTTTTTCGACCGTACTAACTATGTAACTATGTAACATAACATGGGGGGGGTCTCCTGGCTGTTCACACAGGTGTGTCATTGCTGTACATTGACCATGCATTGCTTCTGTGGTATTGCAAAGGCAAAGACAAATGCTTCCAGCCATCCATTGCACTAATGGATTGGTCATCAGCTGGCTGTCTATGTCCCGCATCAATATAGACCAAAGTACAGAGGGTTAGGCTATGCTATTGTGCACCTACCTGATGCATCAGAAGGTGCGAGGCCCTTGCTAAATTCTGTGCACAGACTTTGAGATCTATACTTTAGACTGTATCTAAACCTGCTCCAACATGGACTGACATTCTGGCCTACTTTCAGCCGATGCGACTTGTCTGTCGCTGAACAGTCGCTTTTTATGTATTCAGCACCTATGTATAATGTTGTAAAAATGCTCTAGAAGCTAAAGTCGCAGAAATGTCACACATATTTGGCCTGCAACTTTCTGTGCGACAAATTCAGACAGGAAAAATCAGTATAAATCCTTAGAAAATTATCCCCCAGTGTCTCCATCTGCTGGCGGTATTGAATAAGCATTGCTGCACTGATGGGGTATGCATTAGACGAAAAAAAAGAAGAAAAAGAAGAATAATACGCCCAGAAAAGAGGCGAAAAGGAGAAAAACGTAAAAAAACGTGAAAAAAAAGTAAGAGGAAGAGAAGGGAAAAAAAGGTGGAAATGGGTTTAAAAGTGATTTCGGCGGAGAAATATATATATATATATATATATATATATATATATATATATATATATATACGCGCACACACACACATATATATAAACGTATTCTCCGTTGAGATATTGCAGCCGCTGCTGTGTCCAGGCCCAGGAGCCTTAGCACTGTGCTGTGATGTCACTCAATACCACTGACATCACTAGGTGTAAACAACATCTCTCCTTTGCTGTGTATGTGACTATGGAGCTGTTTGGTGATGTCGTCTATTATGGCCTTCATAGAAGCAACAGGAGATTGTTGCATCCATCTAGAACCCTCAGAACTACAGTGCTATGATGTCACTCACTTCCACAGGCCTTGCAGAGTGTAAACAACAACAACCCAGCTTTGTTGTGTATGTAACCATAGGGATTTGTGATGTCACCTAGAACCTTCACAGCAGCGACAGCTTTATGAGGAGCATCAGCACTGCTCTGCCTGAGCAGAACCATCACCGCCATAGGTTGTCAAATAACCCGGATTTAACCCACACAGGTAAGTCCAATGGGGTGCAGGCATGTCCTCTATGCTTACAGCTTCCCGTGGGTGTTGGTTTGATACCGTTTGGGGACAGCCAAGGAGGCATCTGCAGGCAACAAAGGTAGGTGTGTGCTTGTGTGTGTGTTTCCTATGCAGATCCTAAGCCCAGTGTCACATGCAAGTAGGAGGAGTAAGAAGGGTTCCTGGCAAATCCGGGTTATGGATTGCATTTAAAAAGGCCCCGTGGGAGTGCAATGGGCCCCTGTCTTGCTGCTTAGCAATAATGGTATGGGTTTAGGTTCTGCTGTGTGTACTGGTGGTTGACTGCCCCCCAGCCCAGAGTGTGCATGGAAAATTGTCTGGCAGCCTCCCTGACAGCAAGCAGTGATAGTGCCCATGAAGGGGACCTTGTTGGGCCCGCCCCTTTCGCGGTTATCGCTTCTCGGCCTTTTGGCTAAGATCAAGTGTAGTATCTGTTCTTATCAGTTTAATATCTGATACGTCCCCTATCTGGGGACCATATATTAAATGGATTTTTGAGAACGGGGGCCGATTTCGAAGCTTGCTTCCGTCGCCCTATGCATTGACCCGATATGGCAGTATCTTCGGGTACAGTGCACCACCCCCTTACAGGGTTAAAAAGAAAGATTCCTACTTTCATTGCTACCTGCTTGCTGGCTAGCCAGCTAGCCAGCCCTGTGGGCCTTGCTGCTGCTGCTGCAGCCAAAAAACAAAAGGTGGTGCTGCTGCTGCTTCTGCTTCTGCTTGTGTCTGGCCGCTGTTGGAGCGTCCAGGCACAGGACTTCTGCTGCTGCTGACTAAATGGCCTCCTTAATTGGATCATTTGAGTAGCCAGCACACCTGTGCAGGTAGGGCATGACATGATAGGCAGCTGCCTTGATAGCGGGTGGGTGCTGAATGTTCCTAATTGACAAAATAAGATTAATGCTTATGAAGAAATATAAAATCTCATCCCTTCCCCAATATCGCGCCACACCCCTACCCCTTAATTCCCTGGTTGAACTTGATGGACATATGTCTTTTTTCGACCGTACTAACTATGTAACTATGTAACATAACATGGGGGGGGTCTCCTGGCTGTTCACACAGGTGTGTCATTGCTGTACATTGACCATGCATTGCTTCTGTGGTATTGCAAAGGCAAAGACAAATGCTTCCAGCCATCCATTGCACTAATGGATTGGTCATCAGCTGGCTGTCTATGTCCCGCATCAATATAGACCAAAGTACAGAGGGTTAGGCTATGCTATTGTGCACCTACCTGATGCATCAGAAGGTGCGAGGCCCTTGCTAAATTCTGTGCACAGACTTTGAGATCTATACTTTAGACTGTATCTAAACCTGCTCCAACATGGACTGACATTCTGGCCTACTTTCAGCCGATGCGACTTGTCTGTCGCTGAACAGTCGCTTTTTATGTATTCAGCACCTATGTATAATGTTGTAAAAATGCTCTAGAAGCTAAAGTCGCAGAAATGTCACACATATTTGGCCTGCAACTTTCTGTGCGACAAATTCAGACAGGAAAAATCAGTATAAATCCTTAGAAAATTATCCCCCAGTGTCTCCATCTGCTGGCGGTATTGAATAAGCATTGCTGCACTGATGGGGTATGCATTAGACGAAAAAAAAGAAGAAAAAGAAGAATAATACGCCCAGAAAAGAGGCGAAAAGGAGAAAAACGTAAAAAAACGTGAAAAAAAAGTAAGAGGAAGAGAAGGGAAAAAAAGGTGGAAATGGGTTTAAAAGTGATTTCGGCGGAGAAATATATATATATATATATATATATATATATATATACGCGCACACACACACATATATATAAACGTATTCTCCGTTGAGATATTGCAGCCGCTGCTGTGTCCAGGCCCAGGAGCCTTAGCACTGTGCTGTGATGTCACTCAATACCACTGACATCACTAGGTGTAAACAACATCTCTCCTTTGCTGTGTATGTGACTATGGAGCTGTTTGGTGATGTCGTCTATTATGGCCTTCATAGAAGCAACAGGAGATTGTTGCATCCATCTAGAACCCTCAGAACTACAGTGCTATGATGTCACTCACTTCCACAGGCCTTGCAGAGTGTAAACAACAACAACCCAGCTTTGTTGTGTATGTAACCATAGGGATTTGTGATGTCACCTAGAACCTTCACAGCAGCGACAGCTTTATGAGGAGCATCAGCACTGCTCTGCCTGAGCAGAACCATCACCGCCATAGGTTGTCAAATAACCCGGATTTAACCCACACAGGTAAGTCCAATGGGGTGCAGGCATGTCCTCTATGCTTACAGCTTCCCGTGGGTGTTGGTTTGATACCGTTTGGGGACAGCCAAGGAGGCATCTGCAGGCAACAAAGGTAGGTGTGTGC